>NW_022631111.1:1337184-1535196 GCF_010015895.1 Lontra canadensis
TAAATAATGGGGTGCATGAGGTAGAGGCATCCCTTTGAATTAATGTTTCCATATTCTTTGGCCAAATACTTAGTGGTGCAATTACTGGATCATATGGTAGTTCTATTTTTAACTTCTGTGAGGAATCTTCATATGGTTTACCACAGTGGCTGCCCCTGTTCACATTCCCAACAGTGTAAGCAGGTTCCTTTTTCTCCACATCCTTGCCAATACTTCATCATTCCTTGTGTTTTCGCATTTAGCCATTCTGACAGGTGTAAGGTGATACCCCATTGTAGTTTTGATTTGTGTTTCCCTGACAATAAGTGACGACGAGCATCTTTTCATGTGTCTATTGGCCACCTGGATGTCTTCTTTGGGGAAATGTCTGTTCATGTCTTCTGCCCATTTTTTAATTGGATTGTTTTTTTTTTGGGGGTGTTGAGTTGTATAAGTTTGTTATATATTTTGGATACTAGCCCTAGATAAGCCATTTGTCTATAGCACGATTCCTAGGGGGCTTGCCTTAAAGAGAACTGAGTCTTCAGTTTTATTTCCCAAAAGTGATGAAATGTTTTGGAGCACAGAGAGCCCTGGATTTGAATCTCAGTCTTGGAACAGTACACACCAAATTCTGTGTGACCTTTGCATAGCTACTTGACCTCTCTGAGCTTCAGCTTCCTCGTGTGTAAAAGAGGAGCATAATTCTTACTATATAGTGTTATTAATAGGATCGAATGACATAATGTCTATACAGTGCTTCGTCCAACACCCAGCACATGGTAAATGCAAAATAAATGTACTCTACTGTTTCAGGTACTATTAATGAATAACAACCCCCAAATTCAAAGGAGGCTAAAATAATAACCACTGTAATTTGCCCATGATTTTATGCATTGGGAGTTCTAACAGGGCTTGGCTGACACTCAGCCTCTCCAGCGTGGCCCTCTCAGTGTAATCAGATTTGCTCTGGGATCTCTCAGAGCAAACATCTCAAAAAGACCAGATGGAAGTTGCAAGACATTTCTCATCTCCTTTCAAAACCAGTAGAATCACTTCTCCTTATCCAGAAGTGGATCTAGCCCAGATTTGAGAAGAGGGGACATAGACCCCATTTCTCAATGGGAAGAGTGTCAAAGAACTGGAGGTCATGTCAAAAACCACCACAACTACATTACACTACCCCTTATCCTTGGGGGATACATTCCAAGACCCCCAGTAGCCATTACTGAACCCTGGATGTTACTGAATGCTTGGATATATCACAGATATCACTGAAACCAGGGATATTACTGAAAACTGCATGTACTGTTTTTTCCTATACATACATATCTAGGATAAAATTTGATTTATAACTTAGATACAGTAAAAATCGACAATTATTCATAATAAAATAGAACAATTATACAACATACTAAAATAAAAATACATAATAAAAATAAATAATAAAAGTTATATGAATGTGGTCTCTCCCTCTCTTTCTCCCTCACATGGTATCTTATTGTCCTGTGCTCACCCTTGTGATGCTGAGGGTTGATAAAAGGCCTATGTGAGGGGGCACCTGGGCAGCTCAGTTGTTAAGTGTCTGCCTGCAGCTCAGGTCATGATCCCAGGGTCCTGGGATCGAGCCCTGCATCAGGCTCTCTGCTCGGCAGGAGGACTGCTTCTCCCTCTCCCACTCGCCCTGCTTGTGTTCCCGCTCTCGCTGTATCTCTCTCTGTCAAATAAATAAGTAAAATTTTTTTTTAAAATGCCTATGTGACGAGATGATGTGAGGGGAATGACGTAGGCACAGTGACTGACCTAGCTTTAGGAAACTATTGACTTTTTGTTGATGAGTCAAAAGGAGAATCGTCTGCTTCCAGGCCACAGCTAATGGTGAGTAACTGAATCCATGAAAGAAATGGGACTCCTGTGTGATTATCTTCATTTGCTAGACCGAATAAATGGCACACTCATCCCCCGTCACAGCTGTAAATAGGCAAGGGGCTCAAGAGAGTGTGAGCCATTATTATTTGTTATGAAACTCTGGTTTCCCACCATTCTAAAATACAGTGTGCTTGGCAAGGATGCTGAGAAAGGGGAACCCTCTTACACTGTTGGGTGGGAATGCAAACTGGTATGGCCACTCTGGAAAATAGTATAGAGGTTCCTAAAAGGTTAGAAGTAGAGCTACTCTACGACCCAGCAATTACACTACTCGGTATTTACCCAAAGGATACAAACATAGTGATCCAAAGGGTCACATGTGATGTTTATAGCAACAATGTACACAGTAGCCAAACTATGGAAAGAATTCAGACATCCATCAACAGATGAATGGATAAAGAAGATGTGGTGTATATATATATATATATAGATATATATATATATATACACACACACACACACACACACACACACACATAATGGAATACTATGCAGCTACCAGAAAAATGAAATCTTACCATTTGCAACAATGTGGAGGGAACTAGAGGGTATTATGCTGAGGGTATTATTATGAAATAAGTCAATCAGAGTAAGGCAATTATCATATGATTTCACTCATATTTAGAATTTAAGAAACAAAACAGAGGATCCTAGGGGAAGGGAGGGAAAAATAAAATAAGATGAAATCAGAGAGGGAGACAAACCATAAGAGAGACTCTTAACTCTAGGAGACAAACTGAGGGTTGCTGGAGGGGAGATGGGTGGGGGATGGGGTGACTGGGTGATGGGCATTAAGGAGGGGACGTGATGGAATGAACACTGGGTGTTATATGCAAAGGATGAATTGCTGAACTCTATGCCTGAAACTAATAATACACTATATGTTAATTAATTGAATTTAAATAAAATAAAATTTTTAAAAATACAGTGTGCTAACAGAAGCTTTCATGTACAGTGAGGCCAATGGATGATGAGACAACTGTCGTTGCAAACATAGTTGGTTACTCACTGTTCCCAAGCAAAAGGGACAACATGGAGACGCAGCAGGGTGAGTCAGGAGACAGAGGGAGCAGGAGGAACTGTGGACGAGCACTGTCACATGTGGTTTTCACACAAAGGCCTGGATAAGTCAGGGTAGGCACAATGGAGATCAGCTAGTCTGAATAATATCAGGGGTCTCAGTGGGGGAAGGTAGGGCGGGGACGGGGGTATCACTAGTTGTCTGGTACCCAGTCCTGGGGCGGGTAGTGGTAGTGGCTGGTGGTCTGAGTGTCAGAACCTGACAAAGGGCATCGTTGGAGGTGTGGACTCTGGACTGTTCAGTTTGTATTTAAAGCCTGTGTGCCAGGTGAGTTGTTGACAATCTCTAGGAACTGGCTAACCCCAGAGGGGCTGTCCCTTCCAAGTCGCCAAGGTCCCAAGATGCCAACACATTGGAATACAGCACAAAAAGCTACAGTTAATGTGCCGCTTGTTGCACGGATTGGTAGACCCTGGTCCTGCCCATGGGGCCCCCCTCAGAGGCCGTGGGACACTCCTCCCTTGAGGGGCGGCCCCCCACCCCTTCTCACAAACGGAGCCGGGCCATCCCTGTTATGGCCGCAGTCCCATCCCGCGTTATGTTTCCAGGGATGCAGCCTGTTAGGTTCCTGTGCCCCCCTGCTGCGGTGCAGTCATAACAAAGATAAGCCTGGGGGGGTAGCCTTTCTCTTAAGCCCTTCAACACTGTGTGACAAGAGATTTTCTAAACATCATCTCATGTGGCCAGTACTTCAAAACCCTCATCCCTCACCCGAATCTCTCTGGCCCTTGATCTAGTCTTAAATGAGTCTTTTGGTGCCAGGAGCTGGTTAGACATCTGGTTCCACTTGACTTTGCGGGGGGAGGGGTCGCGAAGGGGATGGGGAGTGCCGCTACCTCAACTAAAACCAAACCCTCCAACAGAAACACGCATCGAATCAGATGGCACAGAGCTGCATTTCAAAACAGTGAGGAGAGACCAGACGTTGGAGACAGAGAGTGATAACCACCCAGGGGAACCCACTTCCACAGGGCCCAGCGTCCAGGCCTGGCAGCAGTGGGCACTGCCACTCTACAACTGCTCACTCCAGCCCCACCACTGCACTGGGAGGCTTCCAGCCTCTCGGTCATGCCACATCCCGGCCCCTGGGTCCACCCACTCTTGCCATGCCGCCCCGCCCAAACTACTCTAGTCACCCCCAGACCCACAGAGCCCTGCTGGCTGGCCTCCTGTGCCCACACTCACCCCTTCTTCTTTTTTTCTTAAAGATGTATTTACTCATCTGAGAGAGTTGGGGGGAGCAGAAAGAGAGGGAGAGAGAGAAAGAGAATCTCCAGCAGAGTCCATACTGAGAAGAGAGCCTGACACCAGGCTCAATCTCATGACCCTGAGCCAAAATCAAGAGTCGGCACTTAACCTACTGAGCCACTAGGTGACCCCCCACACTCACCCCTTCTGATATGTGTTCCCAGTTCAGCAGCTAGGAAGCCATTTCTGGGAACAGACCTGATCTGAGACTTTTTTAAAACTGGAAACGTCTTCAAAATTCTGATCTAAGGCCATCCATGAGCCTCAGCCCGGCCTGCTGCTGTAGCTTCACTCTACCATCCTCCCTCCCAAGCCTCCAGCCCCAGGGCCTTTGCACATGCTGCCTTTGCCCACTCCTCCCACACACACCCCTCCAACTTTCACCAGCTTTGTATCACTCAGGTCCCTACAGTTTCGGTCCTCACATCACAGCTCAAGCTCACCCCTTGGGACATCACACCCACTGCTATTCACCCGTGAAAAGGATTTCTTTGTTCCAAGCTCTGGCACAGCTGTAGCACTCCCAGCCAGCACTTTCTTCCCCGACAATTTCCTGGGTGATTTCTTATTTAATCCTCATCTTCCCTACCAGACTGAAAGCTCTATAAAGTGCAAGGAGTGTTTCTGTCTTCTTCACTACCTGATGAGTACTTGGCACACAAGTTCAACTTGATAAATGAAAATAATCATGAAAAATGAGTATTTCTTGCAGGTAAACACAAGGACAAACTGTGGTTACCCCACTAGCACATGCTGGGTCCTCACTTCAGCTCAGTGGGAGATGTGTATGGTCATGAAATGTTCACTTTACCTCTTATGCAACCTCTGGTGACTTGACTGTTTGGGGACATGAGCATGCATCTTGTGCCTCTGGTGGGTCAGGATGCTGCCTTTGTGTTTCCTGAGATATCCTCAGAGCTTAGGTGTGTGTGCTGGGGTTGGGGGTAAGGGACCACAGAAGAACAAAGAGAAGAAAGAAAGGAAGGAAAAAAAAAACAAAGAAAAAGGAAAGAAACCAACTAAAAGCTATGGTTATGCAGTTTTAGGAAAATAAAAAGATAATCTATGTCAGAGCAGGTGGGGTACAAAACAAAGCTACTCTCAAAGGTCAATGCATAGCATTGGAAAAATAAGGAACAGAGTTTTCACTTCCAGAAATTGGAATAAAAACAAAATGCAACCCTAAGGGTAGCAGGGGGGGAAGAAATACTAGAAGAGGAGAGGGCGATTTAAGGAATTAAGAAACAGAAACCTGCAAAAAGATCATCTGCCACCACAGACAACTGATCATGAAACTCACTAGGTGAATAGGTGACCTTCTCCACTTCCCCAAAGCCCATCCCCCTTCTTCCTCCATCCTCCTTCCATCTTTAATTTTCTGATGTCCTCTGCCTTCTGTCTCTTCCGATCTCCTCCCAAGAAAGGATCGAATAGCCACTCATTGTAAGGAGTATGTGACTGGTGGAAATTCTACAGTGTTACCCAGGAGAAAGGAACATTTTAATAGGAGAAGAACTAGAGCTATACCTTAAGATACAAAGATAAAAGGACCCTGACTTAGAAAGGACAGAAGAACCTGGATCAATGAGACTAAAACCCACATGTTGTCAGTTGGGCTTTTCCCCAATGAGTCAAAGAAATGGAAAATGGCTTGTAGGTGAGTGAGTTCTATAAATGGAAAAGGAAGCAAATGTTTACTAAGCTGCTATTATGTCAAACAAACACTGTGCTAGGAACTTTATATTTATTTAACTCAATACACAAGCTAATGCCAGGAACAAGATGCAACTATTACCATCTCGTAAATTAGGAAAGCGAGCCTTGGCAAGGACAGCTCTGTAGGACAAAACTGTCATATGAGCCCTCGGGGAAACCACTGCCCTATCCTTGAGTCCTCACTGCAGGTCCCCAGAGACAGCTGAAACTGGGAACTGAGACCAGCCCCCTCAGAACAGAACTGAAAGACAGAAACCAATGCAGGAAAAGACAGGATGGGTGGCGAGAATGGGGTCCAACACCCTGGGTCTCTGGGTAGTTTCATCCCCAGGGTTGACCCCAAATAAAACCCACACATTTTGCTGATTCTAAGACACAGTTTTTTCCTGCAATGTAACTTCCCTAAAAGCAGGATGAAGCCTGGAGTTGATGTTAAGCAGGTGGCAGTGGGGACACAATTGTCACTGCCTGAATGTGCGTGCGCATGGTCATAGATGTTCAAGATGCCTCACTTCCGTTGTGCTGTGAACGCTACTGGTCCCCTACATATGGAGTTTCATTAGTGTTTATAATGTCCTCCTAAAGTTATGATTCAGCACTGAAGCAAGGCCTCATGGGCACCCAAAAGGCAGGGGAACAGAGCACAGATAGACTTTGGTTATCAGTGAAGCAATCATTAGCAATGGAGCAATGACTGCAAGTCCATATTCTCTTATAAAACCAAGGTTCTCAGGTGCTTGGTGAACCAGTTCAGAACACCACCATACCAGCCCTGGACTACCTCAGCCCTGGCCTTTTTTAATGTAAGAAATCAACCCCCAGTATGTTGAAGCCCCTATAACTGGGACTCTCTTGTGCTCAGCACCACAGACTCTTTCTGGCTAACGAGAGTCAGGCTACAAAGCAGTAGTCTGGGGGTCAGGTGCAGCCCACAGTGCTGGAGGCAACCTGGGAGGCTGGCCTGGACCATGAAGATGATGATGGTGTTGATGATGGTGATAGAGAAACCCACTGTCAACAATTGAAAACTAAGAGATGTGAAATAAAAATCAGACTCTCAGCTTCATTTGAAAAATCAGACAAGCAATACTGGGTTATTATTCCTGCCGTGTGAAGGACAGGACAGCTGGTGACCAGGTAAATGACCACAGCCCCCATCAAGCCCTGACTCCTCTATTCCACCTGCCTGGGGCCTGTAGGCATCCGGATTTGCAGACCCAGCCCTAAATGTCCCTTCTAACTCCAGAAGTCTAATAAGGAATGTCTGGAAGAGTTTTGAGCAAATTACAAGAGAAGTATGTTGTCTTTTGATCAGCTGTTCTTATTTGTTTCAACTTGATGGTTTAACCCTACTAAGATAGCTGATTTTCTGTCTCCACCCCCCTGCCGAAAGCTCTCCAGCCTCAAAACCTAGATATGCTGGGAGACCAGTTTCCAGAATTTCTGACTTCCCTCGACTATCCTGGTCCTTCCTGTACCTGTTCCGTGTCTGATGGAGTAAAGATCCTGTATCACAATTCATGCACAGAGGTATGCATGTTCATTCACCTTACCCATTTCTAAAAGGCTTGATTTCCATCTCCTGTGGCTACACTAGCCCTAACCCCTCTACTCCCCGATTCCAACACAGAAACTTCATTCCTTCATCCCCTATGCTAAAGTTTCTTAGCCTCGGTACTAGTGACCTTTTGGGCCAGATAATCCATCACTCAGTGTTGGGAGAGGGCAGCTGTCCTATGCATTGTGGGATATTTCACAATGTCCCTGGTCTCTACCCTCTGATGCCAGTAGCACCTACCCTCCTCACCCCCATTGTGACAACCAAAAATACCTCCAGACATTCCTAATGTCCCCTGGGACCAAAACCAGCCTAGTGAGGTTTTGGTCCTATACCAACCCCTCCCCTCTTTTCCTAAGAGACAGACAACACCATTTTGTAACAAAGTCCTTTTTGACACTAAGGAAAGGCTCAGAAGGGAGCGGTGGTCGACAGAACTCTAAGATGGCCCCCAAGATTCAAACCAACTGGTGTACCTGCTTTGCATCAACCCCTCCCGTTGAGTATGAGTGGGGTTTGTGAGTGTAATGGGATGTGACTCCCATGGCTACATTATGTTATACGGCAGAAGAGATTCTGCAGATATAAATAAGTCCCTAATCAGTTGCCTTTGATTTAATCAATAGGGAGGTTATCCCAGGTGGTCCTCACCAAATCAGTCGAGCCCTTCAAAAAGGTCAGAGTGATTCTAAACAGGAGAGAGTCTCCTGCTGGCCTTAAAGGGACAAACTGCCTCACTGGGGAAAGGGCCATGTGGCAGGGGACAGCAGGCAGCTTCAAGGTGCTAAGAACAGCTCCTGGCTGCCAGCCAGGAAGAAAGCAGGGCTCTCAGTCCTACAACCACAAGATACGAAATTCCGCCAACAGCAAGTGAGCTTGGAAGGAAACCCCAAGCCTCAGATGGGACAGCAGATCCAGCCAGCACCTTGATTTCTGTCGGGCCAGACCCTAAGTAAGAACCCAGCTGTGCAGTGCACAGACAGGAGCTACAGAAACTGCAAAATAACAAATGTGTGTTGTTCTAAGCTGCTGAAATTGTGATAATTTGTAACAAAGCAATAGGAAACTAATACAGGAGGGAGAGGTTCCAGGGTTTGAGAGCACTCAAGACATTTTTGTTAGAAAGGAAAGAAGGAAGAGAGGGAGGGAGGAAACTAGGAAGAAGGAAGGGAAGGATTGAGGGAGGGAGGGAAGGAAGGAAATCCACTTTAAAGTATCAGAGCCCTGATCGTCATACTTCTAGCAGAAAGATGAGCCTGCCGGGCTACCATCCTTTGGCCCTCTTGGAGCAGCTGATTTTCCTGCAGTGGAGGTGAGTCTGGAGGTGACGTCCCCATCAGACCGCTTAGCAAGGGCCTGATCACTCTCTGGCCAAGTCTCCTGCTCAGATCCCAGCTCAGACGTCCCTTAGAGTGAGCCCCAATCTGCCTCCTTTGGCTGCCTCTCCTCTGTCCCTGAACTTCCTAAAGCTAAGGCTTTGAGACTTAACTGTCAATCAAATCGGTGTCTACTCTTCATTCATGGGACCCATTTTGGTTGAGCACGAGGAGAGTGTAAAGCAAAGTGCACGGTCCTGGATAGACACTGGTGAACATGAGAGACTCCCTGCCCTCTGGGAGCTTATGTTCTAATGGGGGAAGATGAAGGGAAAAAAACAAGAAATAAGCCAAGAAACATAATACATGCGAATTGAGTTAAATGCTGAGGAAAGAAGCTGGCTGTGTACAACACACCATCAGAACTTCTCTGATACACTCCCATCACATGGCACAGTTGCCCACTGTAGGCTTGCTGAGGCCTCTCGTTACCCACTCGCACCAAGGAGGCTCATTCTAGCATGCCAGCTTTCAAGAAAAGTCAAGGGAAACATCAAGAGAAGGCATACTAGTCAGTCGGAACTGACAACTGCCTCTAGGCTTAAAGATATTGACTTATATTTCTTTCTTCATTGAAAATCTATATCCCCAGTCTATTCCACACAGGATTAGAGGCAGCAAAAGAAAATACATACAAAACAATAATGTAGAAAACTATTGTAAGTAATGGTTAGGGGAGATATAAATAGACTAGGAACCCAAAGCTAGTGGATAAGTAGAACGTACATATGTATGTTCATCAAAGAAATCTCTAGTGATGAATTTTGAGCTAAAACCTCAGCCCTGAGCTTCCAAGAAGGCAAAGTGAAATAAGAAATAAGATAAGTTACAAAATCCACATTGTGTAAGAGAAAATAAATTCACTTCAAGAGAAACAAATATGCCACAGATGCTTAAATCTAAAAGAAATTTCTGGCATGGTTTTTCAATATATGGGACACTGAGAGGACATGTGTTTGTCATCTCTGGTCCTTTCAAAATGATTAGATCTTTGAAAATTGGGACCATGACTGGACCATGAATAAGAAGAAAGAAAAAGGCAATAGTCCTACCTTCTTGTCTCAACTCAAATTTTATAACAGATGCTCATCTCATGATCCCTGTGTTCTCATGATGAACATGAGGCTTTGGTCTACAGCCCATATGCGTTATTCCCTGTCTCTTCTTGGTGCACCCCCTTGCATCTGTGCACTCGAGAATGGAAGCTCCATGAAGATGAGGATTCTGTCTCTTTTCACAGCTATTCTTCCAGCTCTCAGGTTAGCACTCAATGCATAGTAGGTGCTCAACAGATATCTGCCAAATAAATAAATGAATGCATAAACCTGTTTACTGCTCCCAGGATTTAAGAATTAGAATGCCTGCTGAGGAAGACACACTATGTCTCATTTATTTTTGTTCACTTGCTTTGCATGTAGCAAATGCTCTTCAGATGTGAGACCCCCTTGATAATGGCTCACACGATCTAACCAGCTATACTTCTGGTTGTCCTTCTACATGCATTATCTTGTTAGATGACTGCATGTTGTCAGAAAGGACTGGACTCTCAGGCCTATGATTCAGATAGGTAAATTAGAGGATAGAGATGTTAAGTGACTTCTTTAAAAGTGACATCCTCAGTAACAAGGCCATGCTCGGCATCTAAGCTCTTGAGAGTCAATCCAGTGCTTTCCATTTTCTCCAGAACTATGTTCTAGTATCTCTTGAGCATCCCACATCAACTAAGGATATTTAAGCACATAGTAGGTACTCAAGAAAATCTTGAAACTACTTGAATTCCTAGCTTCTCCTAATGCTTTATTTACACTTCTTTGTATGACCTCTCTAGGTATTCGGACAAGAACAAATAGTATGTTCAGTACAAACATAGACTTACTGATTAACATGGTGCTATTGACTATCTGAGGAAGGCAACCTCCACTAACTTGAGGTGGGACTGAAGTATGAGGGGAGACTTCATGAGGATTTGATACTTCAGATATGTTTTTCAAATGATGTGTCCCAATTCTCTCTCTTTCTCTCATGATCTTTCTCCTTCCCTTCTCTTAATGCTGTAATGTCCAGCATATTGGATTTATTCTCAAATATGATAGAAAAAATATCACCATCCACCCAGGCTTAAATGACTCTTAAGAGAAGAACTCTCTTCACATACCCGTGTAAAGTCCCCAAGGGTTCTGACTGGCTAACCTGAGCCATTAGATAAAGTCACACAATAGAATGCCTTCTACAGGTCAGAGAAGAGATGGTCCCAAGAGAAGAATTGCCCTTAGAAGAACAGGCAAGGGGAGCATACTCACTCACTCTCCAACAAGCCCAGTTCTGGACCCCTCTGAGCCCAGGCTAAAGTGTTGGTTTGAAAATGAGCAGCTCATACTGACTCTCCTCCTTTTCTCTGAGCCACTGTGGAGCCAGTGTCCCACAGCCCCACAGTCCCACTACAGCTGTGGTACTCAGTTGCCTACTCTCTTGCCCAGGCTTCTCTTCTTCTCCCCTCAGGGGCTTTCTCTGGCACCAAAAAGTTTGCTCAGCTGACTCAAGCACAGCCCAGAAAAGAAGGGGGTTACACTCGACCAAAGGATTTAGTGGATAAATGACCAGCCTCCCCATATCCCTTCAGTCAGTTCCAAGACATGTTCCTTATGGTTTTGCAGAGGTTACCTCATGGACTTGAGTCCCTCTCAACAACACGTTTCACTGGTTCTATCCCTGCCTTGCCCACTTCTCCCACGTCCCCACTTAAGCTTCCTAAACAGCCACATGCAACCAAGACTTTATCCCTGGATCTGCTTTTGGGAAATTACAGAGCCAGGAAGCTGGTTAGACTAGGAGCCCCAACAAATACGAAAATGCAATAGGAATGTGATGGTCTGGACCACATTGACATTGATCTTCTCAGTGAAGGAATTTCTTAAGGCTTCCCTTGTGTGTCCCATTGTGTGTCTGGTTGTCCTCAGTGCCCAGCATAGTGGGCATTCAGCAAGTATATATTAAAGGGAATCCTACTGCCCAGTGTATATGTCCAAGAGATGTGCTCCCTTCCCTGTATAGCCATGTAGTAGCTAAGAGGTGGGTGCTCCTATCAGCAGGAAAAATAGTAGAGTGGTTGTTTTTTGGTTTTTGGTTTTGGTTTTGAGAGAGAGAGAGACAGTGAGGGCGGGGCAGATGGAGAGGGAGAGAGTCTTAAGCAGGCTCCATGCCCAGTGTGGAGCCTGATATGGGGCTCGATATCATGACCCTAAGATCATAACCTGAGCTGAAACCAAGAGTCAGACACTTAACCAACTGAACACCCAGACATCCCTAGTAAAGTGTGTTTAGCAAAGGGTCTAAAAACAGAGAGAGGGGCATCTGGGTAGCTTAGTGGGTTAAAGCCTCTGCCTTCTGCTCAGGTCATGATCCCGGGGTACTGGGATCGAGCCCTGCATCGGGCTCTCTGCTTGGCGAGGACCCTGCCTCCCCCCCTCTCTGCCTGCCTCTCTGCCTACTTGTGATCTCTGTCTGTCAAATAAATAAATAAAATCTTTAAAAATTAAATAAATACATAAATAAATAAATAAAAACAGAGAGAGTTAAAGATGCTTCTCATAACTGGAAGAAAGATAAAAGGACAGTTCATAAGTGATTAGGAGAAAATGAGTGGTAATGTGTCCTTCTGCACCCTGCAGCTGTGTGTCCCTGACAACATAGCCTGGTTAGTCAAAGGCAACCTTGTCACCAGGGGGAAAGATTCCTATGTCTGCGAGACTCACGATTAAGGGAGAACTAGTTTGTAAATATCAACTTTCATTAACTGATCGTTGATCCTGAGACCCAGGTGTCAAGGGTACCATTTACTTACACTGACAACTGAGACCATCAAGTCTTCTTGTTAGAGACATCATGGAGCTTGAAGAATGATCACAAGAAATCCCAGCCTTTTAAGACTAAGGTTCAGGTATTGTCTTTCAACAGGGGGAAGGGGGATCACGTTGTCCCCATAGATTTCTCCATTTCCATCAGGTACAGACTCCAGCGTCCCAGCCAGCAGGATGGGAACGGATGTTCCCAGACTCGTCACAGTGCAGATTGATTATCCCAGAGATTGGACCCTGGTGAATTCTGTACCCAGAACATTCATGAATCTTCCCTCCCAGTTGGAGGGGTTGTCTTCTCCCTTGAATTCAGAAGGAGAGAACTCATAAGATAAATAGATGCACGCCTCTGCACAATATTTTATACAGGTACCTGATTTGGAAAATTAGGTCAGAGGAGGGAGGGAAAATGGTGATTCATTACCAGGGCTTGAGAGAGGCAGGATTACCTCATCAGAAATTCAAAGGTAATCAGTTTCTCCCAATTGTCATGGTAATGAATCACCATTGTTAATAAATTGGGAAGTCAGTTACACCTTTGAGTAGCTGGATAAACCAGAGTTGCTTGGCATCTGTCTTCATTAGAAAAGAACCCAGGAAATGATGGACTGGTGTAGGGGGAGGGGTCCCTGGGTGGTCCCGATTGCCTTCCTCACCTGAGGGTCTAGTGAACCAGACTTTGTACTTATTATTGCCTTCGTGGCCATGTCCCCCAAAGCCAAACTAACCCAAATAAGTCTTTAAACCTGAAGTCACCCATCCGAGATCTGTCAAAGACCCCCGATGAAAAATCAAAGGCAACAGCAATTTATTTATTTAATGGCGGAACAGCAGCAGGAAATAATTCCTGAACATCGCTCAGTGCAGGCGGAGGTCTTTATTAGAACAGATTCTTTTTTCCCATGCAAATGAAAACCAGGAATGGAGAATGAGTTCATCCCCCCGCCCCCCTGCCCCCGCCTCTCTGAATCTGCAGGGTTTTCTTCCTCAGAGTCGGTCATTCCAGAAAATCCAAGTCCAGTGGTTCAAACAAAGTGGTCAGGGGCAGAGCTCGCCAGGGTGTTTTATGGCTTGGTGAGGGATCAGGCCTCCAGCTCGAGCAGATAAATCAGCTCCAACTCCATCAGCCTTCAGGATAGACAAATCTTCGGTCATGGAGTCGTCAATAATCCAAACATAACTTGGAATGCAGTTATAACTCTTTATTGCTTTTAGGCCCACAAAAAAAAAAAAAAAAACTGAGACGAATTCTGATCTATATGATTTGATAATGGCATCTGACAAGTTCTTATTTATTCGAGGGGTGGGGGATAAAAATCTTTTCTGTCTGATCGTTGTGTCAAAATCCTGCAAGTCATTTTCATTTCTTTCTCTTGGGCAAGATTAAAAAGCAAAGCCCCATGCATTCTGTCATATGATCCTGGTGCTGAGAGTTCGAAACATTTCAACAGTAATTTAATACAGGGGATTTGAGGAGACCGAGAGAGAGACAGAGAGAGGGAGAGAGAGAGAGACCAAGAGAGAGAGGGAGAGATGATAGTGAGCCCTGGGAGGACCAGAAGGGTTACCTGATAGGAGACAACATGAATATTAAACCTGTTTCTGTGCCTCATTTCCCCACTCAGGAGGGAGCTGCCTATGACAGCTCTCCGCAGCCTCTCCAGAGATTTCCTGAAGAAACAGGGGGAGGCTGAGGCCAGTTGGACTTTCAACTCGGGAGGGAGGGCCCAGGTCCCCTCACTGCCCCAGCTGTTTCTACAGCCGCATACTGCTTGCTTCATCCAGCTGCGCTCCTCTGCTCTGAGAGGCGCAAGGCAAATCCATCATTCATCCAAACACCAGCCCCCCTTTATGATCAGGATGGGGGATGAGCCATTTCAGATCTCTCTGGCAACTTTCCTTCCCCTCTCTCCCTTACCTTCCCCCTCACCCCCAGCATGGGCATGCACACGTCCTCACACACGTGCACACACACACACACACACACACACACACGTGCGCACTCACAAGACTCAGCCAACTTGTTTTCTGTTTCTCATAAATCTTCATAGCTGAAAAGGATTGCTGTGTCTAAACCCAGCTAGACATTACCCCCTTTACCATGTTTGTCTCTGGTGAGAAAATCATAATGATTCTTCATGCGAAAATATTTTACGCAACTGGGGACTGTTGCCGAGATAGGGAATCTCACTGTCAGGAGTATCAGTCCCACTCCCAGAGATGGTGGGGCATGGGGGCGCTGGGGCCACTGTACCTGTCCGAACCACTGGAATAAACCTCTGTTGGCTTCCTTGAGAAGATCTCCATGCACATAAAAACAGTTACCTTATCCTCCCTTGATTTTCTCTTCTTCCTGAGTTTCTCAGAGACACACAACAATCCAACTTAAATACTTATTTAATGCTTTGCGGCATTGTTTTTTGGCCTCAGAGCATCTGCTCTTCCCACACATACACTCCTTAGGATTCTCGATTTTTCTCACAGACTCACCCCTCACCAGCCTGGCATTTAGGGATGGGTTGGCCCATGCCAGTGTCCAGGAAAAGGACGCATGGCCCCAACCTGAGGCAGTCAGTGTGACCCATTCCTTGGTGGGGTGATGGATTCAGTGAAGGGGCAGCTGGACTGGCCCAGAGAGCGGCAGGTGCCCTCCCGCTAAGCTTGAGGCAAGAAGATGTCAAGTCTGGAGCTCCTGCCATCATCCCTAAGGCCAAAGAAGAGCCTGGCTCAGGAGGGCATGGAGCCAACGCAGAGGAGAGAGAACTGAGAGAAAGCCAGGGTACTGGTGATGTAACCTGAGCACCAAGACGTCTCTGATCTTCCATTTTGGCTTATGTCACTCTGTTAGACATTCTGTCCCTGATGCAAATCTCCCACAGGTGCCAAAAAGTCACTGCATGATAGACAGCACCCTTGCGGAACCCCAACTACCACCCCCCCAAAGTTTTCACCCTCTCCAGGATCTTTCTGAAAAGGAAATCTCTAATGTTTTTGTGTAGCTACTTCCATCCAGTCCGCTGCCTGGCACTCCACCATCGCTCACTCCAAGGAACCAACCTCAACACTCTCCTGGGTCCCTGCCTTCTGCTGCCCTTCGGAGACCCCCTTCCCAGATACACTTCAGCATTGCCCTTCTCCCAGGGCTCCCTGCTCATCCGGGCTCCCGGACTTACCTCTGTCCTGCAGGTAGAGAAATACCCCCCCTTTTCTGTGTCCTGCGTTTCTGGAGACGTCCCTCAACGGAGTTGGGCAAGTCCCTTGCACTCAGTACTTGTACACAACACTCCATCCCCCCACCTCCTCTTACTGGGCACACACTCCCTGAGGGCTAGGTCAAGCTGAAACTGTGGGCTTATACTCTGGAAAACAGCATGGAGTTTCCTCAAGAAGTTTAAAATAGAGATACCCTACAATCCAGCAATCGCACTACTGGATATTTACCCTAAGGATACAAATGTAGGGATCTGAAGGGGCAACTGCACCCCAATGTTTATAGCAACAATGTCCACAATAGCCAAACTATGGAACTATGGAAAGAGCCCAAATGTCCATCAACAGATGAATGGATAAAGAAGATGTGGTGTGTGTGTGTGTGTGTGTATATATATATATATATATATATATATATATATATATATATATAATGGAATATTATGCAGCCATCAAAAGAAATGAAATCTTGCTGTTTGCAATGACATGGTTAGAACTAGAGGGTATTATGCTGAGCTAAATTAGTGAATCAGGGAAATACAAGACAGAGGCTCATAGGGGAAGGGAGGGGAAAATGAAATAAGAGGAAACCAGAGAGGGAGACAAACCATAAGAGACTCTTAATCTCAGGAAACAAACTGAGGGTTGCTGGAGGGGTGGGGGTGGGAGGGAGAGTGGAGGCTGGGGTATGGACATTGGGGAGGGTATGTGCTATGGGGAGTGCTATAAATTATGTAAGACTGATGATTCACAGACTTGTACCCCTGAACAAATAATAAATTATATGTTAATAAAAAAAATAATAAAACTGTGATGTTAGTTACAAGGTGACTTCTAGACCCACAACATATCCCAGATGTGGGAAGATAGCAGGGCCCCTGGAGGTCACAGGGTTCTTGGTGTGACCTTATGAAATATTGGCAGATTAAACTGAAGATAACTAAGTATAACTTTGTGTCAATCTAGAAATTATTTGGGATAAGAATATTGTATGCCCAAGTGATAGTAGAGTCAATGGGGTTTTTTGTTTGTTTGTTTACATCACTCTATCAAGCATTTTTATTGTGTTTCAAACTTTCAAAACAGAAAAAAAAAAAAAAGAAAACTGGAAAACAATTCCTGGTATGTGTCTAGAGAAAATTATCTCATTTGGAATATTTAATGGTAAGAAGAAAATTAAAGGGCGATTAATACATGACAGCAAAAAGATGACCCAAAACATCAAAACTTGCAAAAAGTCATGTCAGAACATCAAAATGATGGAAATAGGACTTACTCATTTAATTTGCTACAAAATGAATCACAACCTGGTTTTGCCTGGGTTTTGAGACCTCAGCACCTTGATTCGACTCGACTAAAGGAACCCCGTGTTCTGTAGAAGCATGATTGGGAACTTCCAATCTAGAACACAGTGAGGGAACTCAGATCCACCAAAGTGTCAACTATACAAAGCAAGAAAAATTAAGGGCAAGAAGCCAGTTACAGAGTCTGTGGAGTATAATCCCAGGTTTTTAGAGAAAGAATCTTGTGTGTGTATGCCTATGAGTGGGGAGAAAGGGCATACCAAACAGTAACATCCTTGGCGTCAAGGGGGTCAAATTCTGTTATTTTTTTGTTTACTGATTTTTAAAGTGTACTCAATGTTGTTTTGTGTGATCTAATTCTTAAACAATGTATGAATTTTGTTAATGTTTGAAAGGACAAAAAAATGTTCTTAAAATATAAAAATAAAGTACAGAACCAGAGGGTTAAAATGGCCCATCAAAGCATGTGAGCGAATGTTCTTTAAAGGAGAAATTTTATAGCAAATCCTGCGAGTCTACAGGGGGACTACGTGGAGCCCCAGAAGGGAGATGCCTTCCAGGGACAGGAATCCAGGAAGAGGAGAGCAACCTCGAGCCTATAGACAGCTTGGTGCGGAGCTGGGCGGGGCGGGGGTGATGACCTCAGGCCAGAGTAGGAAGAAGATGAAGAAATCACTTCCAGCAATGCCCAAGCCATCTCAGGACTGAACAGGGGGGAAGGCGCCCAGGGCAGCGTGCCCGGAATTGGCGCCAGCCGAGCTACTCCGTGGGTAGAATTAGAATATGGAATTCGAGTTTGCAGAAGTCAATCATTTTGTGCCGCTGTGATTTCTTTGTTTCCTTTTTGTTTTGCTACAGCATCTTCGTAAAGCTCCCTTTTGACAATTCCAGCCTTCCTCTGAGCTGAGCTGGGAAGTGATGGGTTTCTATTCATGCTGAGCTAGGTGGGGTGGGGTGGGATTTGGATCTGAGTTTCCAGAAATAAAACAAAGTCTTTTATTGGAAGTGGCCAAGTTTGGGGAGTACATAGGTAAGAAAGAGCCAAGTATCCTATCCACAATCAAGCTAAGGTCAAACAAGTTCGGTGGTCAAGGTCAGAGGCTTGGGGACAGGGTACAGTGATATCAAACAGAAGCAACTCCATCAAAACAGGAAAGGATGGACAGGGAAGTGTCTGCATTTGCCTCTGCTGGTCACCAATTAGGTGACACATCAGGAGTCTGAATACCTTAGGGGGAAATGTTGTGGGGGAGAGGGGAGAGGCAGCAATAGGAAAGTGTGTGTGTCTCCCTTAGAGACCGGTACGGAGATTCTCAAACACATGGGCCTGGGGCCCCTGCAGCCCAATCTGCTGCTCGAAATGCCCTCAGATCACGGGCGGGATGCTGAGTTTACAGTCCTGCACTGGGACAGAGTTGTATTCACCGAGCTAGTGTCTTTAAACTGAGTGGTAGAGCTCCAAAGGACCCAGGATTCCCTCCAGGAGCAGGTGTTCAGGACAGAAGAGAACAAGGAAAAAGCAAGGGTAGGGTCCCCCTACTCCAGGCTCCCAGGCCATGCCTGCTAGATCATCACCTTCCTTTGACTTGTTCCATGTTCTGGGCTTCCATGGAAGCTTTTGGTTGAACAAAGGGCCCCTCTCACATTTTAAAATATATTTAAAAACCTCTGTTCTGCAGTGATGGTGCTTATAGACAAGTTAGATGGCCCAGCCCGAAGTCACTAAGGTGACAGAGGACAGAGGATCTGGGCTGCCTCCCAGGTCTTCCCTGAAGGGAAGTGGGGATGAAGACACATTTAGCCTGGAGAACCAGAGAGGGCTTCACCAAGATATCAGGGAATCATGTCAAGGTGAGAGCAGGAGGCTTGGGTTGGGTGAAGGAGCAGAAACCTCCCTGAATTTCAGAATGCTTGGGAAGGAGTGAGAGGTGAGCAATTCAAATTTCTAGTGGGCTGAAAACCACACCATGAGCAACTATGCCTGTGAACTCCACCCTGCTTCCATTTACAAGCCTTGAGGTGCCCTGTGCAGGAGGCCGGGACACACTCTCAGTGAGATAGGACCAGAGTCCGGGGAAGGTGGGTTCAAATCCTGATCCTGCCACCTACCGGCTGTGTTACCTTAGGCAAGTCACAGCCTCTCTGAGCCTGTGTTACCATCTGCGAAAATGAACATAACAGCAACCACGCCAATTCTTGGTCCTCGGGGCAAAAACAGTGGCTTTTCATTCAATAAACATTAAAGGAGCATCACCCATGTGCCCATTCTGAATTCAGAATGTGCCGTGGCACCAGACATTTAGATTAGCTCACCAAGGTTCTCCATAACCACGCTCTGTGAGCTCCTGGAAGGAAGGTCTGAGTCTAGCTCACCTCAGTGCCCTTGATCCCATTCGTCGTGCCTGGCTCAGAGCTAATCTTTCTTAAACATCACTGAATGAATGGGTGAGATGAATAGAAAAAGATTAAATCACAAATGCAATCCCCCTAAAATATCAAGGACGTTTATGTAAGGTGGAAAAAAAATGTAAAAGTATAGGAGGAGAAGCATCTTTTTTTTTTTTTTTTTTTGGACAGTTTCTGGGATGTGTTTTTCAACCCATACCTCTCCTTCCTTCCCTTAGCCAATGACAGAAGGGCTTGTTCCAGCCACAGAAACCCCCAATGCTGAAAACACCCCAGAATTCCAGGAGAGCAGACAAGGCCAGTATCCTCAGAATACGAGAGTTGACATGATTTGATAATGTTGATTTCCTTAATGTGCCCATTGAGGGAGGAGGGATTGGTCCACACTGACCCCATGGAGGCACCAGGGAAGTTGGTGTTTTGTTTATTTGGCTAATATGGGAGGCATTGTGGATTTTGCTTATACTAATATTTTGGCTAATATGGGAGGCATTGTGGATTTTATTTATACTTTTGTTTATACAAAATTGTGGATTTTGCTTATACTATTTTGCTTATACTGATAGTCATATAACATGGGCCAGCTCTTGATTTCTATACTCTGACCTCTCTTCTGCCCCTACAGATGTTTTTAAAAATATCATAGCTTGATTACTGAGATAGTGACAGGTGTCAGTTCCTGCTCCTGTTGGGGTATGGATAAGGTCAGCAGAATAGTGTCAGTAATTAGAGATGATTTTTTTTTCTCTTTTTCTCCAGAATCACTATTGTCTATTGCCATAATACAACAAACTGAATACCCACATGATGGGGCACAACTAGGCCTAGCCTTCTAGAAAATGCATCAGGATCTATGATAATAATGGAGAGCACCCAACTCCCTGGTGGTCTGTGATGTCCGGTGAGGGAATGCAATTTGGAAAGTGACAATCCAGGGCACAGTGAGAGAAACAAGAACTCCAAGTGTCTTAAGAATCAAGATGTCTGGATTTGGGTCTTGGCCCTGACATCAACTGTGAGGTCTTGGGTAATTTGAAACCTCTCAGTGTTACCTAAATACAGTAGAAGTGAGGTACTCTTCCTCTTTCTCTTCCCCTTATTATCTCTTTCCTTTCCGCCTTGAATAATTCACTCCCAGACCATTAAGTGGGACTGAAGAGGGTCTGAGGTAAGAAGAATAATAGGTCCCCTGAAGATGTCACATCTTAATTCCCAAAACCTGTGAATATATTACTTTATTATGTGGTAAAAAGGACTCCAAAGATGTGATTAGACTAAGGATCATGAGAGGGGGAAATTATTGTGGATTGTCCCAATGGCTCAACCTAATCTCAAGGTTCCTTACAAGAGGGAGGGAGGGAGGAGAGTGAGGTAGAGAAATCAGGGATGTGAGGACAGCAGCAGAGATCAGAGAGGAGAGAAAATGCTACACTGTTGACTTCAAAAATGGAGAAAGAGGCCATGAACCCAGAAATGTGTGCAACCTCTAGAAGCTAGAAAAAGAAAGAAGAAAAAGAAGAAGAAGAAGAAGATGAAGAAGAAGAAAAAGAAGAAGAAGGGTAATTTTCCCCTAGATTCTCCAGAAGGAACATAATCTTATGAATCCATTTTATACTCCTGACCTCCATAACTGTAAAATAACAAATTCATGTTCTTTTCAGTCACTAAGTATATGGTGATTTGTTACAGCAGCAGAAGAAAAGGAGTACAATGTCATGAGGGAGGGGCTTGGATAGCAGGATGAGAATATTCTCACGGAGGGAAGGTGGTTTTGGTGGACCCACGTGAAGTGTTGGCATCTGAGAGGTTAAGGTCAGTATCCATGCAGAGTGCTGCTACACAGTGCGTGTTATGGAAGCCAAGTGGGGGTGTAACAGTGTCCACAGCAGGGAGCAGGAGCAACAGTGACAAGAGGTTGGTTACATAGAGAGGGATTTGTCAAATAAGTAAAGAGTATAACAATAATGACAGAGAGATTTCTCACTGTCAGAGAAGGTGCTAGATTGAAATCAGAGGTGAACTCATGGTTTCTCAAAATAAATCTGTATCTATTCTCAAGTTTTTGTCTGCTGAGACCAGAAGAGCAACAACACTTCAATAACTGTGAGCACTCTGAGGAACCCAACTGTGGCTTCTAAATACCAGGTTCTACTGAAAAGAAACTGAGTTCTTTAGAGAAATGGCTGATTTCAGGACTGGGGCAAGAAAGAACAGAATGAGCCCAAGATGTCTTTTTGTGCCAGAAAGTAAAGAATTGTTCATAGATTAATGGACTCATATCTAAAGGACACAAAAGGCAATTTGAAGGTCCTCACAATGGCCTAACTTAGGGACATTTCTTCATCAATATAGATAGATCAATAGATTGATAGAGCTATCAATCTACATAGATAGATTAGGTAGCTGATGGAAAGACAGATGATTGATAAAAACCTATTATATGTATTATATACTACATATAGATAATCATAACCTATTCAATAAAATAGGAATCTATGAGTTCATACCTATAAATACTCTATAAATACATTAAAATTTTGATGAGAAATGGAATATACATATATACACTCAAGTACCTCTCCACAAATTATAAAGAGAAGAAAATGTAAAATAGAGGTCTGGCAGACACTGTCTTGACCAAGTGATGAAAATCAACATGTGCATAGATTTTGTGTACTCTCTGATAGAATGCCCTAAAAATTGTGTACTATCTGATAGAATGCACTAAAAATTACACAGCATCACTTCTGGGATACTGCAGTCGAAGTGGGATAGTTGAGGACTCATCCAACCCCAAATTATAGGTTATTCTGTAAAATAAATGAGCTATCTTTTTTAACAGTACCAAGACTGTGAAAATCAAGGAAAGACTGAGGAATTTTTCCAAACTGGAGGAGAGTAAAAAAAAAAAAAGACAAGTAAACGCAACCACGGTCCTGTGCTGAGTCTTTTTTTCATAAAGGACATTATTGGGGCAATTGACAAACTTGAATGGGTCTGAAGATCAGAGAACAGGAACATAACAACATGGATTTCCTCACTGGGATCTTGTCTCAGTGGAATGGGGCCATTGGTATGGTAGCCTGCCATGCACGGTCATTGCCTGGGACAAGCATGGTCTCTCCACCAAGGCGATGGACGATTTCAAAGGGCAACATTTAGAGCCTGCTGTCCATTATGCTCTGGGCAGTGGGAGATCTGAATGGCACATTTTCATCGTTTTCATAGCCTTCACACAGCACCACGAAAGAACTCTCCCCCCCCCCGCTCCCACTAAAAATTACTGGAAGTTTAAATGCTTATTTTAACATTACTAAATTTGTTTTGAAATCCCAAGTCAAAAGCTGACTTTCAATAATACATATAGTTCTACAGATGTCATCTGTTTGGCACAATAATGGATAAAGTAAGCATTTCTCCCAGAATTTGGAGCCATAAGTAAATCCAAGCATATCACCATTCACTGAGAAAAACAGGAGCCAAGTCTTAAATTAACATTATCCTTTCTTCATCTTTTTTGCCGTTTTCCTCCTGCACCTTTGGGAACCCCCAGCTCTTACTGGTCCCACTGGTGACTTCAGATGTCATTCCAGACTTGTCCTCGGGACCAAGGTCTCCATCGGCAAGGGGTCTGCTCTGCAATCAAGACCACGTCCAATATTCTGGCTTCTCTCCAGGGAGGCATGCGTCCTTGTGAGGTCTTCACTGTCCCATACTTCCAACTGTTAGATTGCCTTCTAGCCAGTCTCCCTGCCCACAGTCCTAATTTCCTTCCAGTCTGTTCCTCACGTTGCAGCAGAACATCGCTCTGAAGTCCAAGTCTGATTACGTGACTTTCCTGCTCAACATTTGTCATCGACTTTCTATTGACCTAGCTTCAAAGATAGGCGAGCCTACCTAGCTTCGAAGATAGGCAAGCCTTGTAATTTTGTGTGCATGGCACTAAATGCAGTGTACTTAGGAGAGGGTCCATAGATTTCATTTGATTTCCAAGGGATCCATCAAGAAAAGGGTGAGAACCCCCCCGCCTCAGGATTAAGTACAAGCTCCTTAGCGTGGCAGACAAAAGTCAATCAAGGCTGGTTGCTGCTCCCACACCACCTCCCTCTTCATACTTTTTGCTCAAACAATTCCAGGCCACAGGGGCTTCGAATTCCCCACTTCCAGCTATTTCTATGCCCCACCCCTTCACTCCTGCTGCTCTTTCTGAAAGGTCCTCTCTCCTTTCTTCTCCTGGCTCCTCTTGCTCATCCTTAAAGGTTCAGTACACGTACCTGCCCCCCACAAAGAGAGCCTTCCAGAATGCTCAGACTGGGCTAAGCACCTCCCCCATGTTCTTCTAGAATGCCCTATGTGGGTCTTAGTGATATTCCTGACCATAACCTGTTCTAGCCTTTGATTCACGCAACTTTCTCCCCATTGGGTTGGGGTCCCTTGGGGGCAGAGAACACGTGCTGTCCATGTCTGCATTTCCTGGATTTCATTCCAAGCCAAGCATAGAATAGGTGTTCGAGAAATATCTATAGAACTCAGCGGAACCCCACCCAGTTCACTGGTCCAGCTATTGGCTCATTCACTAGCATCGTAATTGCCTGGCCTCACCATTCTGGAAGACTCTCCCCTCTGCCTGGCCCACATAAAGGGCCGGGGTTGGTTTCTCAGGGCCCTGGAGGGAGACAGCCTGGTTGCACTCATGACCTTGGGTGAATCACATCACCTCCCCAAGATCTTCCCTTTCTAAATGTAATTCCCTGTGTAAAATGAAGCTAATAGTCCCGGGCTGCCTGTCCCACCCTGACAGTGCAGACAGATGGCATAATGGGTCTGAAAAACTTCAGGGAAGCTTCCATGGATATATGGAACACACTCACCACTCTACACATAGGAGGAGAGGATGAGTGTCTCATTCCAAGGACAGGTACTGCGTGGGTAAAGTCTTTTGCTTCCACCATTCATATGGAACAAAGAAAGCTAAAATCTGATGCCAAAGGCTCAGCCTTTTGACCTTCTCCAACCTCCCCCAGTGTCTTGACAAAGGTGCTGGGGGCGGGGGACACCTGCGTCTTTATTTTGTCTTCTTGGTCTGGTTTGGGGCAAAGAGGGCTGACTGAGAAAAGAGGAGTCTGGGAGGGAGCCCTGATAACACACTGCCGGATAACTGAGAGAGAAGCCAAATATGAATTTGACTTGCTGCTGGCAGTTTGCAATAATCCCACCCCCTTGGAATGTGCCTGGAGCCTCCAATTGCTGTCTTTTGGCTTAGATTAGACTTTGAGATAGCTTGCCAAGTTTGAAACCCACCCGACCCTTGCGCTGTGAATGTTTTGAGCTCAACTTGAACTTTATGAGGTGCAAGTTAATTTGCATTTGGCAAAATGCAATTTCCTGTTTCTAAGAAAAAGGGACTTTAAAGATTTATTTAAGAGACACAAATGGCTTCCTGGACATCAAATAGCTCTTACAAAGCAATATTTTAATAAGTTAAGTGTAAATGAATTGAAAACACATGAATCTGATTTCCCTTGAACTACAGATGGGTTTAACAAATGGGGAGGGGGTGGAATGGTTTGGCACAGGGCTTGGGGGTTTTCTCCAACCAGAAAGTTTCAAAAAGTAGATCAAGATGTTAGACAAACCCATCCCCATGTCAGGGTTCCCCAGCATGGATTGTGTATCTCCAGACTCTTGCTCCGTAAGCAAGTGAAGATTCGACATCAGCTCTCCTGGGCATGTCCCCCTTACCCGCTTTGCTTCCCGCCTCTGTACTGCCAAATCTTCCTCCTTCTGCCTTTTGCTCCTCACTCAGAAATGCCAGAAATGCCAGGTTTCCTCTTGCCTTTCCCAAAGCCTCCTTCCTGCTCGGGGTCCACTGCTGAGACAATACAGACCCTAGGACTCAGTGGAGGAGGGTCCATGGTGCCCAGTCCTTCTCTCCAGTCTCAGCTGCTCCTGTTTGAAGATGTTCCCAGGCCCAGGGCCTCCCTCCAGTCTGGGGGACCCTGGAGATGGCCCAGTCGCCAGTCCTCCATGTCGCCCCAATCTCTCCATAGGACGAAGCCCACCACTGGCATTGAGGCTGCCAGCCAGGGGACAACCTTCCCTTTCTACCGGATGGGGTACTTTTTGTGGGACCCGCTATGTAGGCTGGAAAGACAGCTATACAACAGCATAGAGAGAGTGGGAACTAACCTGCCAGGAGGTGGGGAAGGACTTCCTGAGGTCCCAGGAAAAGGCAGTGGTCCTCAGACAGGAAACCAGATGATAAGAATGGGCTCCTGGATGATGGGCAGAAATCTCTGGACTTGATGACAAGTTGCAGAAGAGTGGTATGTCCCATGAACCAGATGAGCCAGATGCTTGCTTCTATCTCGGATTATGTCCCCTTTCTGTTCCCCATGACTCAGAGCAGAATGACCAAACGAAGAGCAAGCCAGTCCCCCCCTTTCCTGCCCCTGGGCCTAGATGAGAGAAGCTGGAACATTCAGGCAGGTCTGCTCTACACAAAGGGAGATGGCAAAGGGGACACAGTCACGACAGAATCATGCCCCTGGGAAGTAACAGCACTCCCTGAGGCCTTCAAGACCCCAAACAAAGGTAGAGTCCCCACAGAGGTGGTGACAGTTATTTTCAGTAAGGAAGGTGGCACTTCCTCACAAGGGCAGGTGCTAAGGATTCTAGAAGAATCCACTGCCCTATTTTCTCCTTCAACAAAATCTTACTGGTCATCTTTCACCATAGGACCACACTAGGCTGTGCTGGTGAGAGGCTGGGGTGTTTTGGATTTAGGCATGTGAGAGCAGGACACCCACAGAGCAAAAGAACAGGAACCAGGGCCAAGAGGGAGGACCCACAGCTAAGGAAAGACAAGGAGACCCCAGGAGGCTGAGGCTGGGGACGGTGCTCCCCAAAAAGGCAGACACAGCGCATGGGCTTTGAAAGAGATTAGTGATTAGATGCCCTGTGCTTCCTTTCTTGATCTGCGGCTTCCCCTCTGGCCACACTGGGTTTTTTTTTTTTTTTTTTTAAGATTTTATTTATTTATTTGACAGAGAGAAATCACAAGTAGGCAGAGAGGCAGGCAGAGAGAGAGGAGGAAGCAGGCTTCTTTCCGAGCAGAGAGCCCGATGTGGGGCTCTATCCCAGGACCCTGGGATCATGACCTGAGCCGGAGGCAGAGGCTTCAACCCACTGAGCCACCCAGGCGCCCCCTCACTGTGTTGTTAAGTAAAGTCCTCTACCCGAATTGTCATCTAGCAGTGAGGTCCTCTGAGAATGCATGAACTGGGGGCCCAGAAGAAAGCAAGGGTGTTGGCATACATGGGTCTGCTTTCCAGTACCATCTCTCACACTGACTGGCTGTGTCACCATGGCAAAGTCATTGTTCCGCTCCATGCCTCAGTTTCCCCACTTGCAAAATGGGGCTATTCCTATACCTGACAGAGGTATTAACCAAGCAGCTGTATGTAACGTGCCCCTGGAAAGAGCTTGGCAAAGAGATGAGTGGCCCATATGATCATAATAGGACATGTGAAATCTACGCTTCACACAACCCTCCCTCTGTTTGTCTGTATGTCCATCTGTCTCTCACTCTCTCTCACATACACACAGGCAAACATAGCCACCTACCTCGCAAACACAAATATGTCTCAGTATTGGTTTTCTGTTTTTCGTAGCTAGTTACCGCATATTTGGCAGCTTACTTAAGTCATCCCAAATTTGTTAGCAGACAGTTCCACGGGTCAGCAGGCTGGGATGGCTAAGGCCACCACAAGGCTAAATCTATGTGTCATCAAACTGAGTTCTCATCCGTGGCTCTGGAGGACCGTCCGAGCTCATTCAGTTCATTGGGAGAGTTTATGTATGAGGCTGGGTCTGCTTTTCCTTGCTGGCTGTCAGCTGGGGGCTGTTCTTAGCTCCGGAAGCTGCTTGTCTTCTCTGCCACTGTCCCCTTTACCTTCAAACCAGCAGCGGAGTACTTCTGAGAACCCCTGTGTGCTCCTCCAGCTCTGACCTCAGGCCTACGGTGACAGGGTCATGAGATCAGATCAGGCCCAACCAAATCTTCTCCCTATTTTAAGGTCAACTGACCTGGGACCTTAATGATTCTTGCAAAATCTCTTCACGGAAGGATCTCGATTAGTGTTTGGTTGAAAACTTGGGAGAAGTTGTATGTACACCAGGAGTCAACGGTCTTGGGGCCCATCTAAAATTCTTCCTGCCACACTCCTCGAAAAGTAGATAAAAAGAAGGAAGAGAAAAGAAGAGAAAGAGGGAAGGAAAGGAGGGAGGGAGGGAGGGAGGGAGGGAGGAGGGAAGGAAGAAAGGATGGAAGGAAGATACCCTGCTAATTTGACATAAGGTTTCCAAATAGTCATACCCTCTGACTGAGTATTTCACGCTGGAGAAGCTGAACTAAAGTAAAAATCTGAAATGCAGGGGAAAAGAGTCCTATAAATGAAGACATTCATTGTAGAATTACTTATAGTCATGAAGAAATAGAAGTAACATAAATGTCAATAATAGATTATAGGTGAAAACACCTATAGTGAAAGTTACATGACAGAAAGGAATAGAGTGATTTTAAATGATATTTAAAAGGCTACTTATGGACCAGTAAATGTTTAATGTGATAATGCTTATTAAATATATTGAATCCTAGATTTCGTATGAATGTGACCATGTCATATTGATGTAGGTACAGATATGCACATCTGTGCATGCAAATAGCTAGCCACACAAACAGGTCCATATAGACAGGCAGAGAAGAGAACATATCACAATGTTAATGGAGATTATCTCTGGGTGCTAGAAAGACTGATGATTTTTAATGAGATTATTTTTTAATTGTGGCACAATATGCAAACATAAAATTTGCCATTTAACAATTTTTAGGGTACAGTTTGGTGGCAATAAGTACAATTCACACTGTTGTGCAACTATCACCACCATCCATCTCCGGAACTTCCCACCTTCCCCAACTGTAAGCCTATGCATTCAGTGATAACTTCCCCATGCCCCCTCCAGCAGCCTCTGGCCATCTCCATTCCATTTTCTGTGTCTATGAATGTGACAACATTAGGGACCTCATGTGAGTGGGACCGTGCAATATTTGTCTTTTGTGGTCTGGTTTATTTCGGTCAGCAGAATGTCTTTGAGGTCAAGCCAGAGTGCTGCATGTACCATTACAAAGGCTGTCCTTTTAACCAAATGTGACTCAGGCCCTTCTGAGCCCTCTGCTCCATGAAGACTCAACCTTGGTCTCCATCCTTGCTGACCCCACATCACCCCATTCTAGCAAGCATCCTACGAATCACTGGCCTGTTGTCAGCAAGGACCCTGTTAAGTTGGTTTAGCAAGAAGCCCCTACCCTCGAGGTTTCCTCTTGGTAATTTCCCAGCCACTGGCCCCCTCGCTCTGCTCCCTGCCTGCAAATCCCCAGCCATCTCTGTTGTATTTAGAATCAAGTCCACTCTCTCTCCCCTCTAGGGATAGTGTTGACACCAACTACACTAGTTCTGAAAAAGTCTCTTTTACTGCTTTAGTAAGGGTCTGAATAAGTTTTTCTTTAAGAGTCAAAATGTCATTCCTTTTTAAGCCTGAGTAATATTCCATCATACGTATCTATCATGTTTTGGCTACGCATCTGTCTATGGATGGACGTTTGCATTGTCTCTATCTTTTGGTTCTTTTTATTTATTTTATTTATTTATTTATTTATTTGTGGAGAGAGAGAGTGTGTGTGGAAGTGGGAAGGGTGTGGAGAGGCAGAGGGAGAGGGAGAGAAAGAATCTCAAACAGACTCCAAGCTGAGCACGGAGCCCCATGCAGGGCTCGATCTCTTGGCCCTGAGACCATGACCCAAGCCAAAATCAATTGTCAGACACTTAATAGACTGCACCACCCAGGCGCCCTTCTTTTGTTCTTATTTAACAGAGTCGTTTTTTGTTGTGATTGTTCTGAGTTGTTGTTGTTCTTAAATGTACTCTCGATATCAAACCCTTGTCAGATAGATAGATGGCAAACATTTTACCTGGTTCATAGAGTTGTCCTCTCGCCCTGCTCTTAATGGGCTTTGGCACATACAAAAATCATTCTGTGCATGTGTATTCCAAAGCCGCTACGATAAACAGGCAGCATTCTCCAAAACAGAGGGGAAAATGTTAGAAACTCGAAATGATGCTTATGAAGAGTATTTAATAATATGAAACAATATATTTGTAATATCATCTAGCTAATTATAACATAAGAAACTCAGTTATAAAGACAATCAGATAACAATAATGAAAAAAAAAATACAAGCCCAGTACAGAAAGACCAGAAAATGAAACAATTTTGCTCTTTTCTCTGGGTGGTGAGATTATGTGTGAAGTGTTTACCCTTTTTATTTTTCTGTGTTTTCTAACTTCCTATCATAAATATGCATCATTTCTAAACACAGAAGAAGAAAAAAATGACATTTAAGAGGGAGGGGGAAAACCATCCAGACTCTCAAGTATCAAATAAACCTTTCAAAAGTACAGAGGAAAGGAAAAATGTATTTTAGTCCCTTCCCCTGTCCTTAGGCTCTCTCTGCTGGGTTGTTTTGTTGTTGTTGTTGTGTTTTTTTGTTTCTTGTTTTTGGGGGGTTTTTTGTTTGTTTGTTTTGGTTCTTTGGATTTTGGGAGGTTTTTTTTTTGTTTTGTTTTGTTTTGGTTTGGTTCTTTGAGTTTTGGGAGTTTTTTTGGCAACTACTGCTGAGTTCCCTTAACCAGGCAACAGGTAGGAATCAGGGTGGGGAGCTTCTAAATGCCCATCTCCCTTACAGGCTGGGTCTTCAACACACATTTGCAGCTCCTGAGCTAACAAGGCAGAATGGGGAGCAAATTCTTACAAGAGACAAGTCTACAGTTCTATTTCTGCAGATATTGTGCCTGAAAACTGCCTCTTCCTTTCCATAATAGAGAATTTGCAGATGACACACATTTTCTTTTGGTGAGTTTTGCATTCACTCACTTCAAGGTACGAAATGCTTGCATACACTAATTTCCAGAATGAAAGAGCGGAAATCGCCAACTCATCTTAAAGAACTGTAAACGAACAGGGTCTTAATTCACAATTCCATCATCTCTCCTGCCCCTGCTCTGGGCCGTAGCCCACACGTCTATCTACTCCTGTAAGATGTGTGCGCGCTTGTGGGGTCTGCTCTGGGACATCACCCACCCTTTAGGGAGTCATAGCCACCTAGAGGCTGTATTTGATTCCTGGGCTACAGGCTTCCTTGAAGGCAGGAGCAGAAGTCTTTAAATCGGCTGGTCCGGGTTACAGTCTTAAGACCAGAATAGTGCCCCAGCTCAGCCACCTTCTGGTCACGTAATCCTGAGAAATTCACTTCATTTTGCTCTGGTTCACATTCCAGAAAGGAATCCAGAAGCACCATTCCTCCCTCACATAAGTGCCCCTCCCTCTTACTTCCTTCAGTTCTCTCCCCACAAAGCCACCTCCTGTCTCCCAAGTCTTCTGTAACAAGCACACCCAGCCCAGCCTCACTGTTCTTCATGACCCCATCCCTTCCAGACATTACACGTTTATTCGCTTCCTTATTCATGTTCTGTCTCTCCTAGAGAAGGTGAGTTCAAGGTTGACAGGTTTTTGTTTGGTTTCTGTCCACTCCCTAGTACCTGGCATGGTACCTGGCACATGGTAGGTGCGCAGGAAGTGTTTATTGCATGATTGAATCAATTAATCACTCAACAAATCAATCATGAAAATAAGTTAGCTTCCCCCTCCTTCATGTTCTAAGGATAACATGAGCTTGTTTTCATAAACTCCCACGCTCTTTATCATTTGCAGATAGTGATCATCTTTGCATGCTCCCCATGTCAAACTCCATACTTCACATATAATTGGTAATTAATGAATTACCAATGAGTGAATAAAGTAATACACAATGTATTTATAGTCAGCCAACTTCCAATCATCTGTGTTAATACACGGGAGGCAGACACTGGATAATCTGAAACAGAAGCTAATCTGAAAATCATTTCTGTTGGCTGGAATGTTCACCATAGTATTCGTAGCTTGATCCCCCGATAGTGACCATGGGTCTGTGAGCCAGGAATGGCTCGCGAGTTCAGTGTACCTGATAGCTCACTCCTCAGACGTTTGAAGTCCCCTTTACCATGTGTTCCAACAAATGTGTTCATTTCCTGCTGCCTTTTGAATCCTGGCCTGGCCTGAGTGGCTCCAGCCCGTCCCTTCAGCTCTGATTTACAGGACCTTTTCTCAACGCCAGAGGCATCCACAGGCAGCCAGAGCCGGGACAGGCTCTGAGCAAGACATTCTCCTGATGGGAAAGGCTGCAGGAGCACATACAGAGAGGCTGCGAGAACAGTATGTTCCCTTCAGCCAGACCGTGGCTTTTCCCCAGGAGCTTGAAGGTCTCCAGCAGAGCAGAGAACTTCCAAGAACCATCTGCTTTCTTCTTCTTTGACTTATCGCAAGTGCGGCCAACAGCTGTCATTTATTTCTAGAGCCTGGTTTTTGTTTTTGTTTTTTTTGCTCTTCTTGTGGAGTATCTCATTTAAAGCTCAGCAGTGCCCTTTGAGATCAGGTGAGGGATTCTCTCTCCTCTTGGGAATGAGGAAGGAAGTTCGAGAAAGTGAGGTTCCTATCCCGACTTGCTCAACTGGTAGAGGAACCAGGATTAGCCCCCTTCACCACTCCTGCCCCTCACGTAGCATCTCGATAATCAAATCTTACCTTTATTTTAAATTTTTTTAATTTAAATTAAATTTAATTAACATGTACTGTATTGTTAGTTTTAGAGGTAGCATTTATTAATTTGTCAGTTGCATACAACACCCAGTGCGCATTACATCAAGTGTCCTCCTTAATGCTCATCACCTAATTACCCCATCTCCCCTACCCACCCTCCCCTCCAGCAACTCTAAGTTTGTTTCCTAGAGTTAAAAGTCTCTTATGGTTTGTCTCCCTCTCTGTTTTTGTCTTATTTTATTTTTCCTTCCCTTTCCCTAGGATCCTCTGTTTTGTTTCTTGAATTCCACATATGAATGAAATCATACGGTATTTGTCTTTTTCTGACCGACTCTCTTACCTTTGCATAGGTGTTTTCCCCTAAACCCACTGAACTCCTAAAGGTAGTTTTATTAGCACTTAGGAGTACGTTTCCAATATAGCAGTGAAGACCAATGAGAAAATGGCATTCTATGAATCAGGTAGAAAGTTAAAAGGCAGACTTGCCACTCTAATTGTGTTTGGCTTGGGATGTGATCAGTGTTAGTTTATGCATCTGATCAGTAAATTATTAAGTGCCTGCCCTGTGCCCAGCACTGAGGATACAGCAGCAAACAAAACCTATTCATCACCACCCACATGGGTCTTATGTTCCAGTTGGGGGACACAGAAAGTAGAGGCGGTGGTGAGGAAAATATGGAGCAGGTTAGCTGGAAATATGAAAAATAAAGTAGGGACGGCAAATGGGGAGCACAGTATTGGTGGAAATACTCAAAGAAGGAGTTGTTGATAAGGTGGTATTGGAGGAAAGATCTGAAATAAGTGAGGGAATGAGCTATATAGATATTAGCCAAAAAGAACAGTCCAGGTAGAGACAATGGCAGGCTCAAAGGTCCTGGGGCAGAAATGTGCCAGAGTGTTGGAGAAACAATGACAGGCCATTTTGGCTAGAGAAGAACAAGAGAGGGGTGAATGGGTGAGGGATGAGGTCTGAGAGGTTAAGACCAGAGGGTTACATCATATCGGACAAGGTCCATGGAGAGCATTCAGTGTGTCCATGAACTAGGCTGAGTAAAGAATTATGACTCCACTTACATATCCAACATTGCATGCATATTGTCTAGCCAGAGATGACGCCATGTTCAAATGTTCTTATTCAAACTAAGCCACTGTAACCTGCACCCTAATATGTCTTTCAAAAATAAGCTTTGACTTATTCATATTTTTAAACTGTATTTACCGTATAGTGCATCAATAAGAAAGTGCATATATTACTATATCCCAATTTTGTTTTCTAATAGCTTGATAAATATATCCTGACCTAACTGGCACTAGAGACTGAATGTTTGTGTCCTCCTAAAATTCTGATGCTAAGCCCTAAACCCCAAAGGGATGGTATTTGGAGATAAGTCTTTGAGAGGGGATTAGGTCATGTGGGTGAGGTCCTCGGGATGAAGTTAGTGCCTCTAGAAGAAGAGAAAAGGAAAGATCTCTCTCTCTCTCTCTCTCTCTCTCTCGCTCCCCCTCCTCTCTTTCTCCACGGCCACGCACCAAGGAAAGACCATGTAAAGACACAGAACATGGCCCTCTGAAATCCAGGAAGAGAACCTTCAACAGAATGTCCAGCGACCAGAACTGTGAGAAAATAAATTTTGGTTGTTCAAACCTCTCAATCTATAGAATTTTTTTTAACATCAGCCTGAGCAGACCAAAGACAATTGGTTTCCTTTGAAATTCTATGAATTTTATTTCATGCCTTTCAAAACATCATGAGACTTGAGATCCATGGGTTTTGCTGTACTTCCAGAAGGTTCCAGGACACAATAAAGCTGAAGAATCCCTGCTATGGGGTCTTCTCAGTCATCACGAGAAGAAGCACTTTTGCTGCAATTGGGAAAGGGGGCCACCACAGGGTGTGCTGCATGGGTTTGTTTATAGGATCAGAGAGATTCCCAAGTTGTGAGTATATTTTGAGCACAAGCAAGGAGACCAGTACCAGTTTGCAAACTCCTGCAATTATCCAAGCAATAGATGATGGTGGCTTAGCTTAGGGTGGTAGTTTTCTTTTTCCCAGCTCAAACCAGAAACTACTGAATGAGGGTCTGACAAGGCCATGGGTGAGAAGTCACCGAGAGATGGAAGCCTGTAGAGATCACTGAGAAGTGACTACAGAGGGGAGGTGGGAAGGAGACAGCACTCCCAGCAGAGTAGACGGGTACTTATTTCTATAAATGGCCATCCTTTCATCGTTAGAACACCATAAAATCCATTTATGGGCAGCCCAATGCAGGCAAATGAAACAGTTGAATTAGCAGTAATTAATCCCAATTAATTCCAGCCTGAGTACCCGGGCACACCCCTCTCCCAGCTCCCCACCCCGTCTCCTCCTGCTCCCTGAGCCCCACCCATCACAAGAAGCCAAGCCTTCCTGATAAGATCAGGCTTTTTTACACCAATTCAACATGTACAGATCAGCAGCACACTCAGTGAGGGACAGCTGGGATCAAAGACAAGGGTCATTCTCCAAAAGCACCAGCCCACTCCAGGTGGGAAGTCAGACATACTCTCAACAAGCCACAGAGCTCCAGCGAAGACATAGTGTGGAAATGAGTGCCAGGCAGATGGGAAAAACTCCAAGAGTTCGGGAAGGGAGAAAGCACTGTTGGGCAGAGCCACCGGGGGTATTCACCCACAGCAGGGGCTCTGCTTGACCCTGGAGGGCTGAAACATCTGGGAACTTCCTTCATGCAAGGAAAGCATCTTGCTTGTCTTTGTAACTCCCACACCTGGCTTGCACCTGCTGCCCAGTGAACGTAGGACATGGAGACAGCAGAACTTCCCGGTGTAAGTAACAGTGCGACCACAGAGTGAGGGACACAGGGACGTTCAGATGACCAGGTCACTGCATAAGCGGTTTATGTCCGCGAATTCTAGCCCATGGCCCAGATCCAGTCTGCTGTCTGCCATACAGCCCACAAGCAAAGAATGGGTCTTACATTTTTATATGGTTGAAAAAAATCAAAAGATTCATCTTAATTATTTTCATTTTAATTTTGAAGTTTCAATTCAGTGTCTATAACATTTTACTGGAACATAGCCATGCTCATTTATTTATATATTGTCTGTGGTTGCTTTGGTGTTACAATGGCAGAACTGAGCAGTTGTGACAGAGACCATCTGGCCCACAAGGCTAAATATTTACAATCTGGCCTTTCACCGAAAATGTTGGCCAACCCCCCATGTGTGTGTGAATGACCCTCTTTAGAATTGTGCAGTGCACAACCTAAGTCACCAAACATGGCAGCTTGGCCCAAGATTATAGTCCTGGCTCCTGGTTGGTAGCCACATTGTGCTCCTGTTGCTTAGGCCAGTACCTATCACTCTGCCTCAGTTGCAAGCCTTCTTTCTCATCTGGTATTTTGGACACATGGCTCAAACTGCCAGGAACCTTCCTGACTTCCTACAAGTCATCACAACAAGGACTCCCTCTCATCTTTCAGACATCAGTTCAGATAGCCTTTCTTGAAAGCTTTCCCACACCACTCAATCAGGGCTCTGATTTGCCCTCTTCCCTCCATTTACCATTATCTGAAATGACCGCATGTGTGCATTTGAACTTGCCATGTCTGTATTCCCCACCAGCGTGCACACTCCAACACAGGAAGCATGGGATCTCATCACTGCTGTACCTCTAGCGCCTAGAATAGTCCCAGTCCCCCTCACACAAGAGCCCAACTGATATTTCTCAAACAAATTTTAGAATTCTGTGCTGCTAAAAATATTTAAAATACCCGTGGACAAGAGAGCGTTTATGATGTTATTCTATTTTTATATGTGTTTGAAATTTTTCTTAAGAAAAAGTTTTTGTTTTAAATTTTGTACATAGCCAACCTATTATTCGGGTATAAAAGCAAAATAAAACCATTTCAAACAAAAAACAAACCAAAGCCAGGAGTAACTACCAAGGCAAATCACAGACTCAAGCCACACCTGCTCTCCTGTGTCTTCTGCCAAAACCTGAGGCTGGGTATAAGAAATGAAAATCATCTCATAGAAAAAAAGTGTGATAGGCAGGGCTCTTTCAATTACAAGTGTCAAAACATAAATTTAGACTCATTTAAGAAAAACAAAACAAGATTTATGGCTCCCAAAGTTGTAAAATCCAAGGGGCAATCTGCCTTCAGGCACAGTGGGATCCAGGGAAATTGAAACATGGTCCCCAGGCCATGACCTCTCTCAGAGCTGCATGGCTGGCCTCACTTCCCTCTCAGAAAGGTTCTGAGCTGTTGCAGGCTCTCTTGGCCCTAGAGGGATGGCCCTTACTGTTCCTGTTAGGACTGTCAGCACTGAGGACTCTGACCTGGTGTGGGTCATGTGCTCTTCTGGCACGGATGACTGGAGCCAAGAAGGGGGAGTCCTCTGGCTGACCTGAGCCACTGAGATGGAATGGCAGCTGTAGTCTCTCAATCAAAAACCTATGAACTGAGCGGGAATATTGTGGAACTATAGGAAGAGTTTTCCCCCAAAGAGATACTGGGCCATACACAGGACACCCAGAATGGGGCTTGGTGCTGGAACCTGGCTTCTGACCTCAAACCAGAAAGTGACAAAGGTCAGGAAACTGGCTCTCCAGAGAGGGCCAGGCAGGTAGGGTCTCATCCAAAGAGTACTGAGCTCAGGAGATGTCCTTCAGCCAATCCTGGATGCTACTGTTTGACTCAGGACAAAAAACAAGTCCACTGTACCACTCAGAACCAAGAGACATCCAGTCCGGGGAATGAAGCCAGCACCAGCGGTTCCTTGGAGGAGGCAGGAGCTTTGACTCAAGGTCAGCTCCAGTGCCCAGGGGACTGTCTGTTGTGTCATCAAACCCAGGGCTGCAGGGACATTAAAAGAAGGGTCAGACCGGTGACCAGCATGAGCACTTTGTCACCTGCCTGGGTTCGGGACCTGGAAGTCCACAGCTACGGGGTCTCAGGACCTTCTGCAAGGTGTTCCTGGGGATAGTTGAGGCAAGAGAAAGGGGAGCTGAAGACAGATGGGTGTGATCAGAAAGGACGTGGCCAGGGGCCTTGAAACAAAAAAGAGAAAGACACAGAAACTGCAAGAAAGGAGGAAATTAGGGCTCAGAATTATTCCCATCCTTCCTCCCCTCTCATGATCAGCTTTTCCCTCCAGGGAGGAGGAGATATCTTCAGCACAAAGAGGCCCATTTTCTCATCTGCAGGAAAAGGAGGCCGTAGGCCTCATGGGGGTGGCTGCGTGGAATAAGGGACAGAGTTCATGGAAAGCCACTAGCACAAAGCCTGGCACAGAGTAAGCTTTCAATAAATGTTTATTTCCCAGTAGTTACAATAGGAGTCAATGAATTAATTCACAGATCGCTACACGGCACCCTTCAAAATGACACATCCCTCTTACACAAAGACGAGGTCCTCTTATTATTTTTCTAGTTAACCAAAAAAAAAAATCCAATTTAAGCAAACTCTCCATCAGCCTCTTGTTGCATCCTGCGCAAACGGCTTCCTTAATTAAAAGATCTTAATCAGGGCATAGCTTTTCCCATAGAGCTTTCCAGGAGGAGGCAGGATCTGCCCTGGTGGGCCCTGTTGAGCCTCAAGGCGGCGAGCCACCTGCCTCTGCGGGTGCCTTGGAAAATTCACAGCGCAGGGCTCGCCCTTCCTCAATCTCATCCTTCCTTCCTAGCATCACCCCTCCCTCTCCCACCCCAGCCATCTTCCTTCTATTTGAGATTTGCATTCTCTTCTCCATTCCACCCTTGGACCCTCACGGCCAGTGGCCACCCCATCCTCTGTGTTCTCTTACTCTCTTCCCCTCCCAGTTGAGATGAGGCAAAGGGCAGCTCCTTCTTCCTGAGCCTTTGGATTTGTTTACCATGGAGTCTCCTTTGTCCACCAACAGGTCACTTGGTCAATGATTGCATCCGTGGGTAACTTGCAGGCTTCCACCCAGGGGCTCCCGCACATCGTGCTCCTCCAAGCTTTTGTCTGTTGCCTCGTTCTAGATACGGACAGACCCAAATTTCCCTCCTCCAAGAACCTTTGATTGTGGTGATGGTGATGATGATGAAGATGATGGCTGCTTAGACTTCCCACCAGGTATGGCACTCCCTCCAACCCACAGCCTCTGACGACCTCAGCAGCACGTACACTGAGTTCCAGCTGCCTGTGACTGCGTAGCAATGCCAAGAGAGCCCCAGCACCACGAACCTGTGGGCATGTGCCTCCCTGCCAAGTACCCATTGAATCACCAAAATGGGTTGGCTTTCCATGGGGCCATACTGGAACAGAGTTTGTATTCCAGCCTTGCTCTGCATACTTTGGGCCACAGGAATGGCCTGACACCATTTATAAAAAGGGAGAGTTTGGTCCAAATGTCCAAGAGAAGTGTAGATGAATAACTAATTTGGAAAGTCTGAGCCAAGGGTCAAAGCTGAAGTCAAGGAGCCAACGGTTGTGTTCCAGAGACAAGGCAGGTAGACAGGACCACTTCTGGAAAGGCTAGTTGGGACTTATGCATCCTCTTCAGAACTGATACGAATGGTGGATGGTCTGCCAGGGAGAGAGTCAGGAGGGATGGGGATGGGGAAGGAGAGGGCAATATTTTTTACTTAAAAAGGACCCTAGAGCTCTTCCACTCCAGGATTTTTAATATAGTTTTTGAGCTGCAGAAACAACTTCAAATAAAATATTCTGCAAATGCCCCCAACAGATGTTCTCTGGCTTCCTTCATCATCTAGTTCAGAAAGGCCTTGCCTAACTTAGGGAAATTGTCATTTTATCGGTGATCCCGTATAGTCCGATCCAATAGAAATGCTTCAGGCTAAATTTCTTTCAATTGTTACCAGCACTGACAACCTCACTGTTCACTTTTACTTCAAATCTAAGGAAGCACGAAGCTGGTGCTGGGTCTGCCGTCCATCTTTCTGCAAGCATCAGATGAATTTCCAGCCTTGGTTTGGGTAGTGGTTTCCCGGTCACGACTTGAACATGATAGACAGACTGCCCTTAGGGACCACGAACAGGTGCTCCGTGAGTCCACATTGTCCCAGGGGCAAATGGGGGACTATCTGTATTCATGCTGCTGCTACTTCTTCCCCATGTGGAACTGTTTTGATTCGATGAAATCTGCAAGTGAATGTTTCATAACCCAGGGAGTGCCCTCCACGAAGCCACAGGCAAACAGCAACGATATTTTATGTATCTTTATTACAAACTTCCATCACTTACTACACAAGTAATAAACACCCATTATGTAATATACAGAAACACAGATGGAAAAAAAGAAAAAGATGTGTTTGATCACCGACAACCCTATTCCTGAGAGACCGTCGTTGTTAACAATTCGGTACATTTCCTCCCAATCTTTTTTCAAAGAAGTAGAAATACTCTGTAAATAGAAGTGCACGTTTAATGATGTGCATTTTTAACAAAAGTAAGACTACGCGTATTTATTGATCGTAACTCCTGTTTTCTCTCGATAACATATTCTGACCGTGTGTTTACGAATGGTAAATATGTCTCTACACTGGTACTCTCCTGTACCTCACAGGTGATTCATTGTGTGGAATGAGTGAACAACTATTTGGCCATATGCTAATTGTTGCACATTTAGGGTTTCCTTTCCTTTTCTATTGCAAACATCATGCGGATAAAGGTCCTCGCTCATTTGCCCAATTATTTCCTCAGAAAGGTACCCTTGTTGAAGGGTGTATACTAGGATGGACACCCGGTTGGCTGACCCGATCCCCATCCACAGCCCTAATTCCTAGTCACATTGAGTATAGACCATGGCTTTCTTTTCTATATTCTGGTGACATCGGGAGCTTTGCTGCCTTTGCAGTGACTGACTTTCCCAAGGTTAACCAATTTCTAACGATAGTCAAGGACTCACCTGACGCACCTTTTCCAAATGGGAATAAACCAATTCAGAGCGGACACTCTAAATACCTCCTCCATAGGCTTTCACACTCTGACCTATGCTTGCTGCCCTAAACACCCCAGGGCCAGGTACCCGGCAAATGGGGACAGTCCCTACACCCCAGAGCCCACCAAAATTATTCCAACCAACCAATCCTAATTCTGTTAATCCCGCCTTGCCTGTTCCTTCCCAGGGGAAATCATAATAAAGGCTCTTGTGCACGTTTTTCCCCCTTGGTCCCTCTGCCCCCTAACCAACACTGGTGTTTCCCTGAGTGCCCCCTTCCCTTGGAAACCATGGGTAACAGTCTTTCCAATGGCAGTCATCTCCCATCCTGCTCACCTTACTGTACCTCAAATTTTCTATTCATACACGTTATTTTAAAACACATGGTGAGGCACACAGGTCTGTCCATCTCTGTCTCCTCTGTGACCAGCACAGAGCCAGCGAGAGGAAGACCATGTGGTACGCTATTTCAGGGTGACTCCACTGTGGTACCAGAGGAAGGGTATGAGTCCAGACTTGACCACTACCAGAACAGGCTCCTTGACAGATCCTTGTTCAGCAGCATCTCCATCTACCACCAAAAGGAAGCCAGAGGACATCCTCTCCCGCCACTCCTTACCAGCTGGCCTCCCAGCAACAAGTAGGAACTCCAGTGGGAAGGCTTCTTGAACCTTCTCCTTGATGCAGTTCTAAAGGCCTGGCTTGGATACATGGCATAAACGGAAGTCAGAACATGAAGGGAACAAAAAGAACACGTTACACCGGGGAGTCTGGGTCACTCCATCAGTTAAGCATCTGCTTTCAGCTCAGGTTGTGATCCCAGGGTCCTGGGATCAAGTTCAGTGTCCAGCTCCCTGCTCAGCAGGGAGCCTGTTTCTCCCCCTCCCTGCCGCTCCCCCTGCTTGTGCTCTCTCTCTTTCTGTCAAATAAACAAATAGAAAGATAGACAGACAAACAATTAGACCAAACTAGCTGGTACTACAGAAATAAGTGTAGAGAAAGTTCTGAAGCACAGGTATTAGAGCTGGACAACCTGAATTTGAATCTAATTCTGTTATTTGTTCGTGTTGGGGAGCTTTGGGCAAATTCTTAGACTTGGTGAATGTCAAGACTCTCATTCCTAACATGGAAAAAGAAAATCCTGTCTTGAAAGGCTGTTATCAGAATTAAATGAAATCGTGCATGTAAAGCACTGTATTAGTCAGAATCCTTTCCATTGCAAATGACAAAAAGTAAGCCTCAAAGGAAATGTATTAGGTTACATAACCTGGAAAACCAGCTTCAGGCAGTGCTAGATCTAAGCGCACTAAAGATAGAACAAGGCCTCAGCCTTTCTCCCCTCCACTCAGCAATGCTATCCTTGGCTTGGAGTCCTTTGCAAAGAGGCTTTCTGCATGTAGTGCCCACCTGGCCCCCAGAGGCCCCAAACTCATATTGTCCTGATGGCTCCGTGATCCCTGCAGTGCAAGGGTGATAGATCTAGTGATGGTTCCCGTAGGAGTCCTGGTAAGGTCTCTGGTTGGTCCAGCTTGGCTCACATGTCAGCCCTAAACCAGTCATCTCTGGGGCCACACACGCCCACCTTTGGTGGAAAGGAAGGGAGTAACACCGGGGAGTGAACTTGGAGGAGCTCCACCCAGGAAGAATGCTGGTTTCCTCAAGGTAGAGATGTTGAGGACGAAACCATTTGACCACTACAGGCTTCAACAGAAGACAGAACTGGGTTTTCAAACTGGCACACTTTAGAGAAACTCTCCTACGGATGTGTTCTGGGCAGATCCCGACAGTGTTCTCCAAAATGGACATTAATTGGCCACTTCATGTATTGCTGTGAGGAATGAAATTAACACAGCTCTCCTGAAGGGGGATGTGGCAATAACTAAATTAGAAACGCACAGGATTTTTGACCTAGAAACTCCACTTCTAGGAATTTATCCTATGAATAGACTCAGGTAGTTCTGAGAAATGATTCCACAGAAAACAATGTATTGCAGTATAGTTTATAAGAGGGAGAGACGAGACCACCTAAGTGCTCATCAGTGGAGGACAAGTTAAAGAAAGTATGACATACCAATTCAAATGAATCTGAGAAACAATAAGAAAAAATGAAAAAACAGCACCACCACTGCTTTACGGACTGACGTCAACCCACCTGCCAAATAGTGTGTGGAGTGGAAAAAAGAAAGTGCAGGGGAGGGCACACAGCATGGCTGCATTTGTTTAAGACCTGGAGAAATCTCAGTGTGGTTGTGTGTGTTCGCTTTTGGGTGTCTGGTGACATTGCTTCTCTGTAAGGGAGAGAACCGGAGGGGTATGTCTAGGGCTTCGAGTGAAAGGTTGACTTTCTGCTGAATATCATATTTGATTAGCATCTATTCATGTTATACTGTTAAACCATGGGACTATATTACTTATTTGAAAATAAAAGAAAAACATTGTTATTTTTAAAAAAAAATTGCAGGACTGAGGTTTGTATTTGGAGCTCCGACACAGCCTGAAATCTCAAAGGAAAAAAATACCTCAACATGTTTATTCCTTCAGCTTTTCTTTCATGTGGCTAACGATTGAGGTTTTTAAGAAACACGTGGACATGGGGACACCTGAGTGGCTCAGAAAATTAAGCATCTGCATTCAGCTCAGGTCATGATCTCAGGGTCCTGGGATCACCCCCTTCTTTGGCTCCCTGCTCAGCACGGGGAGCCTGCTTCTCCCTCCCCTCCCCCACTCCCTGCTTGTGTTCTCTCTCTCTCTCTCTCTCTACCTCTCTCTCAAATAAATTTTAAAAATCTGAAACAAACAAACAAACACATGGGATGGAGTGAATCAGGGAAAGCTTCTTGATAAAAAAAATTCCATTTGGTTCTTGAAAACGGAATGAGAGCTCAGTGTGTGGAGAAGGAGGAGGAGTTTCCAGGCAAAGGGGGCAGTACATGCCCAAAGCCTCAGCATAATGGAAACACACTGTGAGAGGACCCAGCTAAATTCCTAGAGGTGGAAGGAGCTGTGTGCTCAGAGGGGCTGGGGCAGGACCAGAGAGGCCACTGGAGTCCTACCCCACAGGCTATGGAGAACTGTAGGTGGGTTTGGGGCAGGGCAGCTCTCCATCTGTGTTCAGCAGGGTTTAAGGAAGCCAGACCTGGGAAAACCACAGTTCAGGGGCTTAATGAAAAGGCCCAGCCGCCAGGGACCAAAATGCCCTCTCTTTGGTGGCTTTACCTTCACACACCGGTGTTTGTGGCCTGCTGGTTATAGCATTCTGCCTTAAAAAGGAAATGTTCCTGAGGAAGAAGCCAATTACCTCTGCCCCTTGGAGACAGCTGTATTTATCTCTCCTCCCTCCACGCACCCATCCACAGTGGGCGCTGGGTGGTGCCCCCAAGGCATGAGACTGGGCCTGGGTGAGCCAGCTGCGGGGCGGGGTGGGGGCAGAGTGCGCAACCCCTCCACCACCCCCTTCCCATTGCATCTTCTGTTTCTAGAAGGCACTAAATTGTGTGGTGAGGCTGGAAGGTAGCCAGTTGTCCTAGAGCCCCACCCCTCAGGCTCCGAGGCTCTCCTTGCCCTCCTCCACTTCCTTCCAGAATGTTCTTCTCACATTTTCTGTCCATTCTTCCTTTTCCATCCTATCTAGTCCCAGACAAGTATTACCCCTGACCACAAGAGTATCCGAGACAGCAAGATGGCCTGCCTGCTCTGTCCCACCAAGGGGCCAGTGACTGGAAACATCAGTGAGTGGTGTTTCTCTCCCACACTGGGAACCTGGCCAGCCGCCAGCCAGGACATCAAGGAGGAGGAAGCAGGGATTCAGAAAGGGTCTTGGGACCCCTGAAATCCCACCACCCATTCTGGCTCCAGCTTACCCAGAATAAGCCCAGCCTGTTGATGGGGGCTTTACTGTTCTACACACTCAATTTAAAAGAAAGACTTCACAAAATAACACTTACTCACTTAAAAGAAAAAATTACGTACATAGCCTATATTGATTAATTTTTAAATCAGAATATAGAAATAAACAAAAGAGAGACAGGAAATACAACATAACTTATAATCTGACTATCTTGAAATAACTGACATTTATTCTATTGATTTATATTCCTAAATCTGTTTTCTCAGAGATAGAATCATATAACATATTTTGTTTTATAACTTAATTTTCTACTTACCGAGTCATAACCATATTTCTACATTAGATAGTATTCTACAGCGACCTCTGGATTAGATTGCACAGTACTCAAAAATTTTGATGGACCCAGTGGATACAACAAACACCACCTCTCGTTCTTACTGCATTCCAATTTTTTGGCCCTTGTAGACAGGGCTTCTGTGGACGTTCGTATACGTGTGACTTTCGTATATGTGTGACTTTCAAGCTTGCTCAATTACTTCCTTTATGATAAACTTCCAGAAGGAAAGCTTCTGGTTGAAGGGCACCTGCTGTTTTCGACATCTGAGTTATTCTGCCTAATGAGAGAAAATCCATTTTCTCTACAGGATTAAATCCCATGTCAGCAGCTTGTCAAAGGCGGGGGTCTCCCGTACGGGAGCACACCTACCCTGGGGATGGAAATGACAATGACCCGCAGAGAGAGTACCCTCAAGGAGGGATAGAGAGCCACGGGAATGAAGCCATATTAGGCGCCCAAGCCATTAGGTCAAGAGGCGGTAGCCTTGTCCATTAGGGTGACCCCTATGTGTTAAAACACTGCCTACCTCAATCCTTACAATAAGTCCCAAATGGGTAGGATTCCTGCTTCCAGCTGAGGAAACAGGCTCTGATGGCTTGGGACATTTGCCCAGTGTCATAGAGCTGGCAAGAGCAGAACCCGATCCGAGGAAACCATCCAGGCTCTGAGGGACAGGCCCTGCCCCGCCCTGAAAAGAGAGGGGCTCAGACTTCTGGTCAAACAGGGCTGCTGCCGGGCAACGGGGGCAGCCCTCGTCTTGTCCCCTAACAAATCCTCCCCAGGTCATTAGCCTTAACATAGGCTGCTGGGAGCCCAGGGCAAGTTTCCAAATAATGTCCTTCAAACAGTTTTCTGGGAAAACCCGGCTTGAACAACTGGCATTCAAATTCAAACCCTTTTCCTGTGCAGTTGGAGGTGGGAGGCAGTGGGTCACTGACTCACAGATACCCCTTATGTGGCCAGAATGTGCCTGGACCCCACGAGAGACTGTGGCAGGTGGTAGAAGAGCTTCCAAGAGGAGTGGGAAGGAATGATGAGAAACTACGTGCTGTGAGGATCTCATCTCACCCCTTGCACATGAATCAGGGTCGGGTTTAATATACTGATTAGAAGCAACTAAATAAACTTCAATCTCTTGCAAAGCCAAAGTCAACTTTGCCGTGCCCTTCTCATGCTCTGGGGTACCCTAAGAATCCGATCCCTGTGTAGAGATATATGTTCCATTGTTGAACAGTCGCTCACCTGAGATACAGCCTCCGGTTACAAGCCAGCTCAGGCAGAAATCCATGTACCTACTTTGCCTAGGAGAAATATTCTTGTCACATAAGAATCCCTCTATTAATCAAAAATCACATTATGGCTCCTGGAATGAAGTTTCCTTTACTACTCTTTAATAATAAGCCCGAGATAAGATAAAATTGGTAATTGCACGTTCTCTTCTGATGGGAGATAATACAAAAGTACTATAGAAATTTGACTTAAAAGAGTATATTCACTTGGCTAATAGGCTTCCATTATGCGGTCTTTACTTATTCATTTATTACAATTTTTGCCACATATGGAAAACTTTAATTGGAAGTTACTTATTACATTGTTCCTGCGTGTTAGCCGCAGAGGAAAGTTTTCAATAATCAAAGAGGGATGAATGCAGGAGAAGCCCAGGATTTTATAGACAGTGAAACTTCCTGGAGTAGACTACCTCCACCAACCACAGCAGAGGGCTTCCTCGACAGATGACCTTCAGATCAGAGATTAAGGACTCGTTTCATATGGATGAACCTCGGGTTATTTTCAGTGGATGAAAGTACAATAAATGGATTCTACAAAATATGTTAATAATTGCATTTTATTTTATGTGTAACCCATGTGGCAGAAGGCAAATGACCTGACCACTGTCTACAGGCAAAGGAGGATGATCAGAATTGAGGCCATCCTTCCATTTATGGGCATGTTTTGTGAGCTCTTTTCAGCTAACGGGTTATGCCTTAATTACCAGTCATTGATGCCTATTAATCAATTAAATCATATTTATACTGCCGACATCGGCAAGCCAAAATCAAGCAGTCCTTTCACAAGGGAATATTCTTGATCAAGATGTGAAACCCAACGAACACCTAACATAACTCACGTAATTGAAGTCAAAACCATGGCTTGCCAAGGGGATGCAGTGGCTCACATCAGCCCTAGCTGGAGCTTGGGGGGAGTCTGTGATCCAAGAGAACAAGGAGCAGCTCTGTGAACTGTGTGTCCAGGGGGCCCTACTTGGATTGCCAAACAGAAGGAGACAAAACAGAATCCTTTGTCCCAGTTGGTTCTTGGGCTTTGATTTTAATGACTCAAATGAGAATGTGGTCATTTACATTTGAGAAGTAGGTGTGAGCTCTTCCAATGCAAAGGCAGCTCCCTATGAAAGGCTGGTGAAGGCTTATTACCATCACCATCATAGTCATCATCATCACTGGCATCTGGGATATGCCAACCTCAGAAGGATTATAATCTCACCAAGCCACCCAGCTGGTAAGTGGTAGGGAACGGCAGGATCCCAGCCTTCTGACTCCCCCTTCCCTCCACCAGAGATGCCAACTGCTCAGAAGGACCCAGGGAGAAAGTCCTCTCCAAACAAGCGAATGACCCACTTTGGGCCAAGTAGAAATTTGTGAATCAACTACTGCCTTGAGATTTGGCCTGCTGCATATTTACAGAGCTTGGATCCTTCCTTTTCCAGAGAAAAGTCTTAAGAAAAACGCTTTCTCCAGCGAAGCTTGCCTCAAATCTATCCCTGTCTTAGGAGATCTCTTTAATCTAACTTTAGGAAATTGATAAAATGAGATGGGAACCACCCTTAAGTAATGGTGGCTCCTCCATTTCTCTCTTCATTACTTAAGAGCATGCTGCCTGGGTGAGCACCTAGTCTAGGCACCGACTTGGTGAAAACCGGCACCCCAGGAGAGAAAGCAGCTCGCTGAGGGTCCCCAAGGCATGCTCCCTAGAAGCATGTGCAGGGAAAATCTAGCATGAAGCAAATTTAAGATGCTGAGTAGGGTCCACCAGAAGTGATAGAGATCAGTGTGCCCCAGCCACGAGCTCCCAAGACATTCTGACTTGTCCCTTACTCATTCAACAATGTTGAGTATCTGCCTTGCACCAACCAAAGAAACCACTACCACTTCCTTGAAGGAGCTCACAGTCTGGGGAGACTGGCAGTGAAAAGGGGGTGACAGACAAGTCACCAGAAGATTACAGAATAATGAACATTGAGGTAACCATCCATATGAGATGGGAAGAGACCCCCAAAGAGGGGACCTCATGCAGATTAGGGCTGGGGGGTGGGAAAGACTTATCCATGGAAGAGTCTTGAAGGATGGGTAGAGGCTCTCCAGATGGACGAAGGAAGACCATTCCAGCAGGGGACACAGCACGCGCAAAAGAGATGGAAGTTGGAGGAACATAGGCAACTATCACGACAGTGCCAGGGAACATAAAAGATCCACCCAAGTTCTTCAAGGACAACTCCATGAACCCACCCCCCTCTGGTGAAATATGCCAGGCCCCCACGAATGTTTACTGAATGGGACCAGCCATCGCCCTGCCAGAGGCAGGGGCACTCGGGTACCATGCAGCTGTCCCCTGGTTCATGACTTGACACCCAAGGAATATCACTCGGGAGCCCAGACCTGCCAGTTTCACACAAGAGGTCCCCAGAGACTGCTCTTCCTCTGTTTCTTCATCTCAAAATTGGGATTAATGACACCTGCTCTGAAGGATTGTTCTAGGCATTTAAAATAATGCCTCCAAAACACCTGGAGCAAAGGTAGGAGGAGCTCCATAATGGCAGTTTTGGTGCTCCTACTTTGGGTAATCATGGCTGAGCCCGGGATGATCCTGAAGCTACACAGACAACACCAGTCATCACACACATGCCCGCCGATTCGGGTGAAAAAAAGTGGGTCGACTGGGTGACGGTGTCCCTACCTCCAAAGGCCCCTAAGACTGGGCTCTGTCCTGTCATGAGGCTGACCTCCTGATACTCTCAGAATCTGGACACCACTTTTTCTCTCCTCTGGTTCCCTGTGTTTAAAGAACACACTTTGTTAGAGGGAAAAATGCTATCCCAGTCCTGAGACAAATAGAAATGTTTGCTATTTGGACTGACTGCACCAGCTCTCTGCTTCTGTATGGAAAGTTCTGAGCTGATAATTCACTTCTTTCCTTCCTTCCTTCCTTCCTTCCTTCCTTCCTTCCTTCCTTCCTTCCTTCCTTCCCTTCATGCTTCCACTTTTATAAATCAACTCTGGGAGGTCCTTTAAGGCAAGGAAATTAACTTTATTTATTATAGGCATGACTGTTAGTACCCACTTTCACTACCTCCACAACCAGCCAACAGATCCTGTCATTAACAAAAAAAATCAGCACTGAGAGTTTCACATCCCAGGAACCCCTCAGTCCTGGGCAGAGCGGAGACCAATGGGCAGCCTTGCCTGGGCTTTGTGAATTCTATGCTTTATGAATTCCAACTCCACCATGCACTGTGAACTTGGGCAAGTTACTTACCCTCTCTGAGATCCCATTTCTCATCCATAAAATGATAATAATACCTATCCCACATTTGAGTGCTTGTCACACAGTAGACAATAAGTAAATGACATGGTTTTCTATTTTTAGCATCATTCTTCTCTCCTTTTCTGAGTCTGCAAGGATGTCCTACTGATAAGGACCTTCACCATCGTCTGTAAAGAGTCCACACAGACTCTAAGTCCCACGTCTTCATTGGCTCCAGTCTCCCTCCCTCATGGGAACATCAACCTTCTTTCTATTCAATGTCCTTACCAAGTTACTGTTGCTGTCCTCCAAAAATCTGGGGGAGAGACACCCTCCTTTAGGAAGTCTTCCTCGACTGATGCTGTCCAGTCACACTCTTTTTCAGTCTCCTGCCAGGAAAGAGAAAGCACATTCAGATAAGGTTGCAAAAAGGATTTAATGAAAGGACCGTTTACAGCAATAGGGATACGGCTTAAAGAAGCATCATGGGAAAGCAAAGCCCTAGAGGTTAACAATGGCGGGAAGCTATATCCATCCCTTGGCCTCAAAGGAGCGGTGTTCTTGGAGGCTGGTGGGAGCTGGATGCAGGCTGGAATTGGCCAAACCCAGGCAGAAACCAGAGGGCTGGAAGCCCAGGAGACATACGGCAGGCAGGTCAGCCTCTGTGGCCCCAGAGCGCAGGACAGGGAAGAGAAGCAAATGATCTGGGTTAAGGGCATGGATGGAAAAGAACACACCCCTGTCATTCCAGCTTCCCCATCACGTCCTGCAAACATAACCAGGGAGGAATCTGCTACTTGAGACATTGACATTTTCTATTTGAGGATCTTCTGTAGGGACTGTGGTCTAACACCCCAGGCGTAGTTATACATTCCCTTAATCCACGTCTTCTCCTTCCTCACAATTTCCCTCTGATGGCAGAAAACTCCCCATTTTCCAGCACCTACTACGTGCCAAGTACTGAGCCTCACGTGATCCTTACAACGATCCTGTAAGGACCCATGGTTTGAAGGTAAGGAAAGCGAGGCTCAGAAAAGATGAGAGACTCACCCAAGACCACTCAGTTGGGATCCGAATCTAGCTCTGATTGGGAAGCCTACAGCTCTGCATCACGAGACTCCACGGTTCACGAAAGAGTGTCGGCCCTGCCTCCCTCCACCATGACCCCCCACCCCAGAGGATTTGTTCAGGACATTATTATTCAGTCTGTCTGCACAGAGCTGGTTAATGGGCCAAACTGCCCAAGGTCCGTGCCTCCCCGGCAGCTTACCTTTGGTGGGATGCACCGGCACAAAGCTGAGACAAACTTGGTCTACAGCAGGAGACCCAACGGTCCAGCCGATGAAGGGAGGACAGGTGGCAAGCTTTGACTTCTCAGCCTCTGAAACAGAGGATGTTTCTGCCTCTCATTCTGATTCATGGGGTGAGAAACTCCTACACAAGAAAAGACTAAGAGATAGCATGATCAAAAAAATAGAAGAAAAAAAAAAAAGGAAAGGTGAATGTCCACTACCAAATCATTTAAGGTATTTTTTTATAAGCAGCATTCTCATCTCCATGGAAGCTTCTGGGTGTGAGTTGAGGTATGCCCAAGGGCTGTCAGCAGCCTTCAGTCTGTGGGTCCTGTGTGTGGTATGCCCCCTTCCCCCTCTTCCCCTCCCCCTGTCCCCAGCAAACTCAGTGGCCGGTAAAAAGGCCATGGGCTGCTACCTTCGAGATCTGAACAGATCTCGAAATGCTACACTGGGCATCCTCCTTCCTCTGAATGCCAAACCACATGATTTCTTCCTGGTTCCCGAGCCCGGGACTTTGCCCGCCTCACCGTGCTACCTCCTGTCTAGCTTGCATCTCTCATGCTGTCATCCAGCCAGCCCCGATCCTCTCCCCCACCCCCTCAGATGGAGAACAGCTGGTCCTGATCCTCGGGAGAACAACTTTTCAGAGGTTTGTTTTAGTGGAAACACCAGGGTCCTGAGGAATTTTCCCCTTTGTGTGAAAACGAATGACTTCCTCTCAGGGCCACTTGCCGGGGCTTCCACCTGAGTTGTGGGAACTTCAAAGGCTCCCCACATTTCTGTTCCAGAGGCCACGAGCAGTCTGGGGCTTTCTCCCGCTGCTTCTACCCAGGCCTCCACGGCCTCTGCCATCAACCCAGCGCCAAGCAGCTGCTGAAGGGCCCCGGGCACACGTGTGATGGGCGTAGGCATCTGCCTCCGCACCGATGCAACAGTGGCTGGAGCTTGGGAGAGGGCATGTGCACCCCAAATTACCTCGCTTTCTTTGCATTATTAAGAATCTCTACTTAGAAAGCCAAGAAACAGGAGGGCAGACAGCATGCAGTTCAGGCCTTGCTCATACCTTTGGTTTCAGTTCGTGATACATATATACATCCAAGTTACAACAAGTCCTGGAAAAGCAGCTTTTAATAGAAACCCTGATACTTAGCATTGTGTTAATTACAGGCCTCCACTGGCCTTTGCGATAGATGCTTTCCATGCATTTTTAAACACTTCACGGCGATGCTGTCCAGCCTTCTTTACAAACTAGCCGAGCAAGCAACTGTTTCCTATATGCAGCTGAGTCCCCGCCACAGACAACTATTTCTCTTGTAGCGACTTTGTCAAGCTTCTTTGGAGATTAATGTGACCGCAGGTGTCAGGTAAGAACGGGACTTTGCCCCAAAGGACCAAGAGCTCTGCAGAAAGGGAGGGAGGGAGGCTCAGGAACAAGAGGGTACCCCAGGGATGGCCCACCCATCCTCGCGCCTGGATGCGGAGCCCAGGGCATTTCCACCTGGCCTCTGTGCCTGGGTTCACGGAAGAGGCTGCTTTGCGGGCCCAATGGCAGAGCCTTTTAATTGCTCTGTCCCCAGTGACATCAAATCTCAGAAAACAACCTCCATAAATCACACCCTGACAGCTACCGGGCTTGTCCAACGCTGAACACAAGCGGAATCTTCTTTTAAGTTGAGTCTTAAGTTATAGGCGGCAGCATCACCCTTCAGCAAACATCTGTAGTTCATCTTATCGTTTGAAGAAATATATGAGTTTCTCTGTCTTTTTTTTTTTCTTTAAGGCTTTTGCAGCTTCTGTCCTTGATTTGTTTGAAGGCCATCTGCTACATATAAAATTGGGGGTGGGGGCACCTTGTGGAAAAGGAACATTTGGGAGATGTACAGGCTGGGAGAAAATGCGAAAGCCGGGCGCGCTTTCGGCAGCTTCAGCGGACGGACCTCTTTCCTTTCTGGACCCCCAGATCCCAAGAGAGTGTTGGACATGGGACATCACCATGGGCTCTGGCTGAAGCCTGTTCCGATTCTGTCTCGTGGCCATTTCTCTACCACGGAAAGCCAGCAGTGGTGGCTCCGAGATCTTTCAGAATTTGCAAAGACGTGCCACTGTAGACCTCCAAAGTTCCACCAGAGCTGCCCCCCGGGGACCGCAGGATGAAGTGGGGTGCCCAGGCATTCGGGGTGCTGCTACTCACAGGAATGGCAGCAAAGGCCCATCTGGGGAGTGTATGTCATGGCGTGAAGTTGCCACAGGGTGGTAGAAGTCGTGTGGCTGCCGGTCCTCACTCGGGCATTCTTCCCTGAGAAGCAGAGGCGGAAAGAAACCAAGCAATCCAATGCACCAAATGGCAGCCAGCGGCTTCCTGCCCCTCCCATCCCAACAGCGGTGTCTCAGCAGAGCCTGGCTCTATGGACGTCCCAGATGTTTCAACGTTTGACCCTGAAACTCTCGCTGCCCCTCCCTGTGCCTGGCTCGGTTTGATGGGGTCAGGCGGCCAACATCACTAACCTGTGGAGAGCATCACTTCATCTGCTGGGAAATTAATATCCGGGATGTTCTTGGTGAACAGGATGGTGGCTGGCTTGCCACTCCAGCAGAGCGAAAAAACAGCGGCAGTGGCGGAGATTTCATTATAACACCAGCTTTCCCTTCACTCTGGAAGATTCTGTCTTTATCACATTGGCCAAAGAGGGTTTTATGGTTTTATAAACCCCAAAGCTTCCAACATCCAGTTTCCTCCTCCACCCCTCAAGGTTCAGATGTTTTCATAAAACTGATCAAGGCATTTATTATAATTATTATTTATTATTATTATCAGCAGGATTCGTTTTATTGCTATAGTTTATAGAAAAGTAGCATAAAGTTCCAGCTCAGTCCTTTGTGGGGTTCTCCTGCTTTTATTTCTCTTCTGTAGCACTTTGGCAAGCAGCCACCAAAAAAAAAAAAAAAAAAAAAGAAGGAAAGAAAGAAAGAAAAGAAAAAGAAAAAAGAAAGAAACAGAAAGAAAAAAAAAGAAAAGAAAAAAAATTTCAAGCGATGCATTGAGCCACAAGTTTTAAAGGCACATTTGAGACTTCACCCCCAAAAGATAAAGTAGCATCAGTTTTGTCTGGGGGTTTAATGGAACAAGGCCCTTTTGGGGCCAAAGGCTTAGCATCCGGCAGGGTCTGACTTTGCCACATGGCTTTGCCTGCCATGAGAAGGCAGTTGGGGCCACACTGGCCCCCTTCATGGGCAAGGGGCCGTGACCGTTCCCCCCGACCTCCGCCAGCCCACACACCAAGGCCCGTGGAAAACCCAAAGCAAGTTAAGCATGGGGATTCTCTGAGTAACAGCACAAACAGACCCCACTCTGTAAAGCCTATGGATTTATGGAATAGAGAAAATGTTATCCCAAAAGGGGGGGGAAAAAAAAAAGAAGACTTTCTTGTCAGTCACTTCCTACAAGCCAAGGAAGCAAACTGGCTTAGTTGGTTAGCAACTTGATAAAGTCTTGCAGAGAAAGGGGGCGTCCCGGTGTCTCAGTCTATTAAGCATCAGACTCTTGGTTTCCGCTTGGGTCATGATCTCAGGGTCCTGAGGTCGAACCCCCGCATCGGCCTCCACGTTCAGTGGGGAGAGATTCTCTCTCTCCTTCTCACCCGTCTCCCCCAACTCTTGTGCACTCTCTCTTTTGCAAATAAGTAAATCTTAAAAAAAAAAAAAAAAGAATTGTGGCAGAGTTGTTTTCTTAAGAGTTGATTTCAGCAGTGCAAGTGGGGGAGGCCGGGGTCTCCCGTGAGCTGTGCTCCTCCACCCTCACCCCAACCCCCCGAGCCCCGCCCCACGTCGCTGCTGGGGAGCACTGGGACCGCTCTGCAGTCGTGGGTGTGATTTGTTGGCACACTTTTATGTGGAAAGGCCTGCGTCTGCCGGTCAGCAGGGCTACATCCTTGACAGTTCCAGATGTTCCGAAGATGAAATACCTCCTGCTCGAGGAACTGTGCCACGAGGAGCCCTGAAAGGTGCTCCAAATACAGTTTAAAAAGGCATCTGTCTTAGAATAATTTCAACATCTCACTTGTCTATTTATAAACCCTGTCAGATGGGTGTTCAGACCCCCTCAGTCGCGTTTCAAGGGGCTCATGTTTACATCGAGGTTATTATAACCAATGGAGTTTCAAACCTTTGCCCTTGTTTCTTTCTCCGCCGGGCCCTCCCATTCAACCTTTGCCTTCCAACACCACTGGCATGGAACTTTTGACATCACACTGGAGGCAGAAGGACCTCTCCGTCTCTCCGTGGGGCTGGTCACCAGCGACCAGGCTTGACAGTAGGAGGAGGGGGGAACAAGCCGTGTAACCCTGGCCTGAATCTACTCAAAATCCATCGGTAAGAAGGCAACAGAAAGCCCCCTGGGCCAGGCCCATTTCTCCCTCAGACCTCATAACTCATCACACCGCCAATCTCTTAAAATAGGAGTAAGCCTTGACCCTGGCTGACCAAGACTTCAGAGAGGTACCCGTGCCTGCATTTCTGCAGGTGAAACCTACTCCCAAGACCACCCTTTAGAAAACCATTCTCACTAGTTCTGGTGCAGAGTCCTTTATGCTTGGGTCATTTAACTTCACTCTCGGAGAAGAGTAGGGAATGGTGCTAAGTTGTAAATCAGTCCCCTCTGGAATGGATTTGTACCAGAACTGATCGGTCCAAGCATTCCTGCCTTGCTAGACCATGGTAAAGAGATTATAGTATGTAGAATTCGGCTAAACATAGCTTGTTTCGATTTCCTACTTTCCTGGTTGTCCATCTCACTAGGAAAGGTTAAGACCTAGGAGGGAAACGGCATCGCTCTCACACCAGGCCAACACGTCCCTCTAGGATGGGGTCCCTGCATAAGGATCACGCAAGGCTCACGCCCAGGAAACTCGGTCCCATCCACTTGACATTCATAAACTTGGTCTTTGGGCAGTTTTAACTGGTCCTTCCCCAAAACTGCCAAATTGGAAGGCAGCAAACACCGAAGGCAGCCTGTGGTGGTCCACATTTGTAAATCTCTATTCACACAGTCACCATTTCACCAAGCTGAAATTACCCTTTGCTTTTGCCTGACATCATTCGCTGAGTCTTTAAACCGCAGTGACATCATCTTAACTGATCTGGTTGCCCTACTAGGGACTCTTCCTCAAATCCTTCAATCCACATACATAGTGGTTTTGCAAGCTATTAGTTTCTTGAGATCACCTTTTGTGATCCAAATAGCCACTTGGAAAATAAGAACAACAACCTCTCATTTCTTCCCACCCATTCCATTACCCATGTCCACCAGCCTGCTGGAAGAGGTGTGTCCTAGAGAGGAGAGCAGTAATGCACACCGTCAGTGCCTCCATCTTCCAATCACCGGATCCCTTTTGCTGTCCGCAGTGTCCATTTCCAGCACGTGAGACATCCAGAGCTGCTTCCCTGAGTGGGCATCCTGGTTGGTGCCCAGGGACTCTGGCAAGCGCGTGAGAGGACAAGGGTCCCAGGACAGAGGGGCGCATGCTCCACTCTGTATGCGCAGAGAGGAGGGGAGCTGCCAGCCTGGTCAGACAAAAGTGAGCAAAGACATCTGCAGGTTAACAAATGCCATCCTCTGGGGTCATGTCATGCATTCGTCTTGCTGAATAAGGTAGAACCGGAAAGTAATTTTGATTAGTGTTCATCCAAGCTATTTATCATAGGAAATCACACAACTGCATTTGAGCCTGAAATTTTTTTACCCAGCTATCCCTGCCTGATGTCTCAGCGGGGGGCAGATGTGTCAGGTGGCAGAGTTCCCCTTGCTTGACTTCTGGGCCGTGGGAGTCAATACAGAAGGGGTCCTGAGAGCAGATATTTGAAAATTACAAGCTCGAGAAAACAAACCAGAAGACAGAGAATCCCTCTTTTATTTTCCCTTCACACAAAAGGAATAAGTGGTCAATTTCACCCCTCCAACAGGGGACCAAGACACCAGCAGTCCTGAGAAAGAAACATCCTCTCCTGTAAGATATGAAAGAAAAACTTGAATGGAAATGTTAACCGAAGGTGATGGAAACTTTATGAAGAATTACTTCTCAGAAAAAGAAATAGCTCTGGATTGAGATGAATATTCTAGAAGCAGCATTTATAGGAACTTATAAATACTTATAAATCTGTACATAAATGTCTTCCTCCCCGCATTTTTTTTTCTTTCCCTATTTGTGCCATCACAAATACACCACTTCCCAGTTGTCTTGGGCAATAACATGTGCAGCTTTGTGAATTTTCTGGGATTGTAGAGAGGAAATCGAGAGTGTCATCTGAAGCAAGGAGGGCACTTTTCAAATAGGTAAAGTCAGACCAGCAAATCACTGGCGGCTTTACCTCTTATCTGCCGGCCTCTGTTAGAAAAGAACACACGGGCTCCAGCACTTGAAACACTTGGAAAGATTGTCTTTTTTCCTTCATCAGAGCCTTCTGTTCGACGAATGGGTGAGCCTGCAGTACAGGGTGAGACCGTCAGGGCAGGGTTTGGCCCAGAACTGGAAGAAGTTGTTAGTCCCCTCACCCTCTGGAGAGCTGGGTTCTGGGAGGACAGACCCTTCATGTAGCTAATGAAAGCCAAAACCTAAGCAAAGGAAAAAAAAGTATTTTTTATCATTTCAGCAACCTCAGTTGGCTGCCTTAAAGAGAAGCCATCTTTCCAGATTTCCGGGATAGCTGTGTGGACTGGGCTAACTCAGAGGCCTCTAGACCCTGCCATCTGGCTAAAACCTGGAAAGTTCTGTCTGCACGTGGCATGATTTCCTGATACTTCCAAGTAAGACTTTCTCTATTTGAAAATATCGGAATTTCTCACTACTTGCGTTAGAGACGTTCCATGTCATTCGGATGAAAGCCCAGTTTTATTGTACATTGCTGCTGATGGGCCCCATTACCAAAGAAACTTCTGAAGAGCAAAGAAGCCCCTTCAGCCACAGGAAACCCAAATATCTTTATGGAAACAGCAACCTCGGTGCCTCTGGCAACATTGGGAAGCATACAGTCGGCTCTGTTTGCCCCCAGATATTTGGGGTTGTGACAGCATCCAGCTACTGGCGCAGGAGGAAGCAGCCTTAGAACTCGTTCCCCACCCCTGTCCGTGGCAAGCAGAGCGCCTATGTGCCTAGCCCAGCGCTGGCCCACAGTAGGCACTCAATAAATGCTCAGTGATGTGGTGTTCGTGCAAAATCGGTGTTTGCACATAGATTTTGTGCAAATGCTCTTTTGCACAACTTCCTGGGGACCGTGCTTAGGATCTGATGTGCCCAGTTTGGTGGGAGCTGAGCAGCTGCCTCCTTGAGCCTGGGGATTTCTCGGTGAAGGAAATTCTGTAAGTATTTACAACCACTTAACAACTGCCTATATCCTGACAGCTTTACCTCCCAAATTTCTCTTGATACATGCCTCTCAGCCTCCCCACCACTGACACCTCGAACCCCTGCCTGGCTCCGTGGAGGGCCCTTCTTTAAGAGACAACTAGAATAGTCTCCTTGCAATGTAGATCTGCTTAAAAACCTGCAGTGTCTTCCTATAGCATTAAGGATCAAGGTCAAAAACCCACGGGAGCATTCCAGGCATGACATGACAGATCCCTGGCCTCATCTGAGCCACTCTCTCTGGGTCTCCCCTGTACTAGCTTTCCTCCATTTGCTCAGGGTCTGTTCCCTTTTCCTAAGGCATGTGCCCCCAATCCCGTCTTCACCCCGCAAGCTCCAGCTAACCCGTTGGTCGGCTCCCAGCTTTAATGCCAGGTCCTCAGGAAGGCCCTTCTTGACAGCTCATGACCAGATCCTATCTGGACCCTCATTGATACATACACACACACACACACACACACACACACACACACCCATAACCTTACAGCAGCCCCTATGGTGCCCTTGAAAACATGGCCCCACTTGTGAGATCATTTGATTATGTGGGGTTTTCCTTCTAGACTCTAAACTCTTTGAGCTTTGCTCAATCTTGCATCCCCAAGTGCCTGAAGAAACTGGCATATAGCAGATGCTCAGTACAAATGGACTGAATGAAAGAATAATTGGCAGACTGACAGGCAGGAAGTAGGAGGGATGATGGAAGGAAGAATGAGAGGGAGAGAGGGAGGGAAAGAGGCTGGCTGGCTGGAGAGGCAGTGACAACCAGCTCCAACACAATGGGAATTCTTCACCATCTCTCCATCCCCAGATCCGTGAATCCTAAGTAAATCACTTCTCCCTTCTCCATGTACCTGCAAGTGAATCAAGAATGAAATGTTACAAGCACAGAGAGAAAATGAGAGGAATGGCTCATTCTTCCATGGCTACTGGTTCATTCATTCATTCATTCATTCATTACACACACACACACCAGGTGCCAGGCCCCGTGTTCATTGCTGGAGAGAAACACATAGGACAGGGATGGGAGGGGGTGGATCTCCCTGACTCCACCTTACCGTGGGGCCTTAACCAAATCCCCACCAGCTCTGAGTCTCAGTTTCCCCCTATAAAGTGATGCAGTTGAGTGATCCCTAATAACCCTTCCAAAGATAATATATTTCACTGACTCCAAACTGTCATCGCCATCATCGTTATCATCATTATCAGTTGATCACTTAGTCTGTGCAAGACACTATGGTTTTTCCTTATAGTATCTCATTTGATTCCCAACTACCCTGTGAGAGAGGCAAGATTATTATAAATTAGGGAAACTGAGGCAGGAGAGGTCAGCTGACTTGCCAGTGACCACCAAGCGAAGAAATGACAGGTTTCAGGTGGGAACAAACAGCTGCTGACTCAACTCTGCATCACATTACATGACACCCTCTAACCATGCCAGAAGTGGCCAGCCTTGGGCAGTGGCAGAAGGGGTGGAGGCAGATTTATTTCTCCTCTTTCAAGCAGGTGATCATCACTACTCCCGGGGAACGCCTTCCCTCTGTCCTTGAGAGCCCTCTTGCCTGGAAGTATAACTGCTTAGGGGGACTTTGAGATCACAGGTAACTAGGCAACACACTCTGTCCTGACTAAGGTTCTCAGCTGCTGTGGACTTTATCCAGGCGCTAGTTTCTCCTAAGAAGCAGCTTCCTGACCCAAACCTTCACTGGGTGCCTTTTGCCTCCACCTGAGCTCATGAACCACAAGCTCTCAAGTCATCTAGGATTGCAAATAGATTTCATTTGGCCTCACAACTTCTAAAAATTGGAAGATTTTACATAAAATTCTAAATATGTGACTTTGTTTGAAACATCAGAAGGTCCAGCTACCATCTCACTGGAATCAGCTGAGCTGAGTAGGAACTGCCCCCTTGGAAAGACACACTCTCACCATTGACCCCAGGACCCACCACTCCTCACTGTCTCACAAGGATACTTGTAAGCATTCACATTTGGTAACCCTTGACCTCAGAATGAAATCCAGAGATGTGAAACTGGGGGTCAGTTTGCCAGAGGCTTTGAATGTCAATTCAAAGCCTCTGGCAAACTGACCCCCAGTTTCTCTTTCCAGCCAACCTCAAGTCCCCACTCTCCATCCTTCTAGAATGGACCTACCCCACAGGCTCATGTTAATTACACATCATCCAAAGGGTGTTCCCTGTCTTCCCACACCCCTAGTTACATTTGGTTCTGCATCTTTTTTTTTTTTTTTTCCTACTTGCTTGTGGTTTTACTGCTGAGCTGGAATCTGCACAAAAGGAAACCCTGGTTTTTTTGGATCTCTGCACAGAGGAGCTGCCATTGCCTGGTTCCTTGCTGCTAGTCATGGTGGGGCCCACAGACCAGCCACTTTGGCACTGCCTGGGAACTTGTTAGAAAGGCATAATCTCAGACCCCACCCACACTGCTAAATGCGATTTTTATTTTCACAAGATCTCCCAGGTGAACAAGTGTCACTTTAGAGTTAGAAGACCATGGCCAATTTGAGGAATTGCAAGTCAAAGCTAGGCTCAATGGCAGATCAGAGACTCACCTCTAAGCCCACCCCTGATGCCTCCCCCAGGCTGCTCAGCTTTTCCCCTGACATGACAGAGTCAGCCAGCGGTCACTCTCTGAAGAGGTCAGAGTGAAGGGCTCAGGGTCCCGGGAGTGAAAACACAACTGCCCTTCACGTGATGAGTGCCGCCCATACCGCCCACACCGCCATGAGGCTTAGTGACTCGGGTAGGGACACAGATGGGGAAACAAGAGAAAAGAGGATGGAAGGATAAGAAATGTTGGTCTGTGCACACGTGCCTGCGTGTCTTGAGGTGAGAGTTCTAACCATCTGAGCAATTAAATCTTAAAATGGGAGAGAGGAGAACTCAGGTCTGGGCTAAACATTTTGCATAGATAAACTCATCGGATCCTTACAATCCTTGGAGATAGGGTGATACCACAGGATGGCCTGGAGGATGGCCCCAGTGACCTCCAGTTCACAGTCCTGTGCAAACCTCTCCACTTCAGTGGCAGCTGCTCCTGTTACTGGCTTCTAATAAACAAAATATAGCAAAAGGGAGGGGCCTGGGTGGCTCAGTCTGTTAAGTAACTGCCTTCACCTCAGGTCATGATCCTGGGATCCGGGGATCGAGCCCCGCATTGGGCTCCCTGCTCTTCAGGGAACCTGCTTTTCCCTCTCCCTGCTCCCTGATCATGCTCTCTCTCTCTTTCAAATAAGTAAATAAAATCTTTAAAAATACGTATATGGCAAAAGGGATGGAATGTCACATCAGAAACTAGGTTACAAAAATATTCTTTCCCACTCTCTCTCTCCCTCCCTCTCTTTGGCCTCACTCTGGGAGGAGTAGGCTGTGGGTCGTGAGCAGCCCCATAGATCCTTATAGCAAGAACCTGATGTCTCCACCCAGCAGCCAGTGAGAACCTGAGGCCACCAGCAGCCTCTTGAGTGTGAGTGAATTTGGAGGCAGACTCTCCAGTGGAGCCCCGAGAAGACCACAGTCCAGCCCACACCTTGATTATGTTCTTGTGAGAGACTCAGAGTCCCAGGCACCTGTTAGCAACTCCCGTATCCCACCCCCGCCCCTGCCGCTGCCTTTTTTTTTTAATTTAAATTCAATTAGCCAAGATTCAATTAATGATTCGTTAGTTTTTTTGTTTGTTTTCTTTTTTATTTGACAAAGAAAGAGATCACAAGTAAGAAGAGAGGAAGGCAAAGAGAGAGGGGGAAACAGGCTCCCTGCTGAACAGAGAGCCCTATGAGGGGCTTGATCCCAGGACCCTGAGACCATGACCTGAGCCAAAGGCAGAGGCTTAACCCACTGAGCGACACAGGCGCCCCGGATGTTTCATTAGTTGAGTATAACACCCAGTGTTCTACTCCTGACCCACAGAAACTGACATTTAAAAAGACTTTTAAGCCATGAAGTTTTGGGTAATTTTTTTAAAAGATTTTATTTATTTATTTGACAGACAGAGATCACAAGTAGGCAGAGAGGCAGGCAGACAGAGAGAGAGAGAGGAGGAAGCAAGCTCCCTGCTGAGCAGAGAGCCCGATGTGGGCCTTGATCCCAGGACCCTGAGATCATGACCTGAGCTGAAGGCAGAGGCTTTAACCCACTGAGCCACCCAGGTGCCGCCGTTTGGGGCAATTTTTAACCAGAGGTCAAAACATCAGGGCACCTGAGTGGCTCAGTCAGTTATCCTTCTACCTTTGGTTCAGCTCAAGATGCTGGAGTCCTGGGATGGAGCCCGGCATTGGGCTCTCAGCACGGAGTCTGCCTCTTCCTCTCCCTCTGCCCTTTGCTCCACCACTGCTTTCTCTCCCCCAAATAAATAAACAAAATCTTAAAAAAAAAAAAAAAGCAATACATTATATAGGCAGGTACTATTATTACTTGCATTGCATAGATGATAAAACTGAAGCCAGAGAGATAAATTGACTTGGCCCAGGATATAGGGTAAGGAAATGTCAGAGCCAGGATTTGAACCCAGGGATTCTGGCTCCCAGAGCCCAGGTGATTAAGCATCACAGGATGTTCCCACAAGAGATCGCATTTGATTAAAGTATCTATTTATACATCGGCTTCCCTGGTCGGACTGTACTGTCCATGTCAGGTCTGTGCCTGGCACCCGGTCAGGGCCCAGCACCCAGGAACACTCGGTGAGGGATGCTATCAGGTCGAAGGGAGCCATGCAGGCTGTCCAGGTGGTTGGGGCCTGGCGCCAGAGAAGGGAAACACAGCAGAGGTGCGGAGAAAGGTCCCCTAAGCCCCTATCAGCCCTAAGTTTTCTGCATGGAGATGGAGATGGAACCCTTTTTTTTTTTTTTTTGCAGAGACACGACTCCACGAAAAGCATGTTAGATTTGGCCCCAGTTTAATGTCCTTGATACGATCTCCTAATCTTTTTCAGGTGCATCTCACACTCAGGAATCTTTATTTGGCTTCCAAACAGCAAGCTGTCTCTTGTACCAAAAAATATGTGACTTGTATCTGTTATCTTAAGTAACCACTGAAAGATATGTTTATAACTTTTTGGGAATGTCCTACAAGCCTGTTAAACAACATCTGCTATTGTGTGTACACTTTCGGAGACAAGTCTTTGGATCTTTTTTTTTTAATCCAAGACGAATTTTTTTGATTCTCATTTTTCTGCGGTGCTGGAAACGGGAATGCTTACCTCCCAAACATGTGACTTTGCGCGACAGGGTGGGCAAGTCCAGAGTGCAGACACCGGCCAGGGGCTAGGCGAGGGGCAGGTGGAGTGGACCACGGGGCTGAGCTTCCAGGGCCAGAGGGCTGGACATGCACGCAGGGAGGAAGTGCGTGGGGCAGGATCTCTCCATCCCACAGAGCAGATGGATGTGATGATGAGGGCTCATCCTTAGCCCTTGGTCCTCCTTCTGCCATCTAGTGCTCTGGGACTCAGTTCCTGAACCTCAATTTATTGACAAACGTAGAAGTCATAGTAGGTACCAAGATAACACAAGAAGAGGTTTGCCTTGAATACTTTGTCTAAAAGCTGTGCCTTGGGTAGCCTGGTGGCTCAGTCCGTTGGGCGTCTGGCTTCGGCTGGGGTCATGATCCCAGGGCCATGGGATGGAGCCCAGTATGGGGCTCCCTGCCTAGCGGGGAGCCTTGCTTCTCTCTCTGCCCCTCCCCCTCCCAGTTAGTGCTCTCTCTCTCTCTCTTTCTGTGTCTGAAATAAATAAATAAAATCTTTAAAAAAATAAATAAATAAAGGAATGCCTTTTCAACACATTTTTGGGAAGATGTGGACTTGACAATGACTATGCCCAGATGAGAAGCAGTTAAAGGGACCTACCTCAATAAACCCACCAGCGGTGGTGAGAAGGGGGGCAAAAGGACCCCTCTTCTTCTGTGCTAGGCTGCCCAACCTCAGGCTTGGTCTCCTCAGGGAATCTGGCTTCCTTGCTGGAGGTAGGTCAGGAAGGCTTTTCTGGAAGCCTTTTCTGGAAGCAGGTTCTATCGGAGGGGTGCAAGAAAGGGAAGACTTTGGCACTGCATGGAGGGTGCTGAGTCCATTCCCCAGTGGCTGGCAATTCCAGAAGCACTTAGAGGTGCACCTTTTTTTTTTTTTTTAAGTAATGGTCCTCTTATTGAGTAGTTTTAAGATTTACAGGAAAAAATTGAGTGAAAATATGAGTACCCATATACACCTACACAAACCCCAATATCCTCTATTTTTTTAACATCTCAGACTCGAGTGGAATCTGTGTCACAATTGATGAGCCAATAGTGAAACATCATTATTAACTAAATTATAGTTTACATTAGGACTCACTTTTTGTGTTGCACGTTCTATGAGTTTTGACAAATGTATAATGACAGGTATCCACCATGATAGTATGATACAGAAAAATAACTCCACTGTCCTAAAAATCCCCTGTCCTCTATATTCTCATCCTTCCCTTCCTCTCCCACCTCCATGCCACCCAACCCCGACAACCACTGATCTTTGTACCACCTCCATAGTTTCATCTTTTCCAGAATGTTATACAGTTAGAAGCACATAGGATGTGCTTTTTCAGATTGGCTTCCTTCACTTAGCAATATTCATTGACATTTCCTTCATGTCCTTTGTGACTTGAAAGCTCATTTCATTTTATTGTTGAATAATATTCCATTGTCTGGATGTACTAGAGTCTGTTTATCTCTTCAGACATTAAAAGAGATCTTGGTTGCTTCCAAGGTTTAGCAATTATGAATGAAGCCACTATAAACATTTGTGTGCAGGTTTTTCTATGGATGTAAGTTTTCAACTCATTTGGGTAAATACCAAAGAACACAACAGCTAGATCATACAAAAAACGTATGTTTGATCTTGTAAAAAAAACTGTCAGACTGTCTTCCAAAGTACCTTTACCATATTATATTTCCACCAGCAACGAATGAGAGTTCCTATTCTTCCACATCCTCTCCAGCATTTGGTGTGGTCAGTATTTTGGATTTTGGCCATTCTCTTGGGTACATAGTGGAAACTCGTTGTTTTAATTTGCAAATTCCTAATGACGCATGATAATGAGCATCATAGGCACCCTGTCAAATAATGAAGTAAAAGGACATAAGTAAAAATGTAATTTGCCTATTTTAAAAGTCATGCTATTCAATCCTTGCTATTTTTAGTGTATGAATTTCACTGGGGATCTCAGGAGATAAAAGGTTCAGGCCTCCTTAGCAGGAAAGCTAGGCTTCTCCTCAGGAAGAACCTGCTGATTTTCATAATCAATCATTTGCCTTGCTTACTATTTGCTTTGGCTACCTGGAAGCTCAAAAAGATCTGTAAAACAACACAGGGTTTATGGTGGGGTTTCTGTATACCAACCTTACCCCTCATTTTGTTTTCTAGTCCTACCCCTGTTTTTCCTTCTCTTTAATTTCCTTATTTATTCGGAGCTGAGGAATGGAGGGAGGACTAAAATAATAAATTAGTATACACAAGCTTCTATTGTGTTGGACCCCATCCTGAACTGGTTTGAGCTACCTACCACCTCCCTCCCTGAACCCCACCCAGAAGAGAGGAGGGGCTGCTCACCCCAACTTCCATCACATAATCTGTGGGAATCCCACTGGGGATAAAAAGTGGTTGGGTCCCATTCTAAGAAAAGAATGTGCTCTAGTAGCAGAGGTCCCTGGGGCCACTGAGAGGTGACAGAAAATGAGAACTAACCATTAAAGAAGTGAAATAAATAATAAAATGAGAGGAAAAATTACATTTGATATGGCTTGCCGTGAACCGCTCAACCCAATTTTGTGCACCTGAGGGCCAACTAGCAAAAAAATGAAAAGGCTTACCAAAATGATAGGATCACGCTAAACTCTAAAGCATGTTATGCACCTCGGTTGTTACTATTACATACTGATTTGATCCTTAATGGAAGCCCTGTAAGGTCAGCAGGACATGAATCAATGTTCCCATTCATTGAGACCCACGATGTTTATACCAAAGAGGCCATTTAAACCTATCTGTGGATTCAGGCTCAACAGCCTGACCCAGGATCCAGGAGAATAAAGCTGGATGGGCCTTTTTTCCAGGAAAGAATGAGAGGGGAGGAACTGAAAGTCCACATCATGAGGAGTCAGACTCTAGTGTCAAAGGTGAGTTGCTGTAAGAATCCGCTGTACTTACACTATGACTTTGGGGTTTCTCTGTCTTGTTTTGTTGCTTGTATTAATTGATGTTATGGGTTGAATTTTATCTCCCCTCACCCCAAAAAAAAAAGATATGTTCAAGTCCTAACCCTTAGTGCCTCAGAATGTAACTTGACTGGAAATAGAATGGTTACAGATGCAATTAGTTCAATTAAGATGAGGTCATACTAGAGTAGGACCAATATGACCCAATATGACTGATGGCCATATAAAAGAGGAGGGAGACACAGAGGGAAGATGGTCATGTAAAGGTACAGAGATGCAAGGAGAAGACCACATGAAGATGGAAACAGAGCCTGGAATGCTCCATCTCCTAGCCAAGGAATGGTGACGATTGCCCGCCATTACCAGAAGCCAGGAGAAGGGCATGGAACAGATTCTCCCTCAGAGTCCTTGAAAGGAGCCAACACCATCAACATCTTGATTCCAGACTTCTAGCCTCAGAACTGTGAGAGAACAAATTTCTGTTGTTCTAATCCACCCAGTTCGGGGTAGTTTGTTATGGCAACCCCAGGAAATGGATATAGTAGGGGTAGGCTGAACAGCTGTCTCCAACACACCCAAGACATAGAGCGGCTCAAACACAACCCAAGTATATGGTAACCATCCAGGGCCAAGGTCCATATTGACGGACAGCTCTCCTGTGCACCATCATTTGGGGACCCAGGCAGACAGAAGCTCCACCAAGTGGCTTCCAAGGCTCCCCTTGTCCTCGCCATTCTTGCCCGTAGGAACAGGAAACGGGCATGAGAGTTTTGATGGGTCCAACAGAAATGGCCATTTCTGGCCATTTCAGAAATGGCCACTTCTCCCATTCCACTGGGGAGGACTAGTCACATGGCTTTATGTAGCTGTAATGGGAGAGATAGGAAATACAGTGCAACTGGAGGACAGCTAGTGATCCACTCGCAATGATTAAATTCAGCCTATTTTAAAAAGAGGCTGAATGCTTATTTCCAGGAAGGCTAAAAACCCAGGGGGTAGGGAAACAGTGTCCAAGTTTTCAGCCAGTCTCAAGCATAATGAAATTGAAGAGATGGAGCAGGTCAAGGCTTCTAGGAAACCAGGGCAAATCATAGGTTAGAGGAAAACAAGAAGCATCTCATGAGGTTTGGCCATTAGGAAATCCATGGGAATGCCTGTGATTTCCTCCAAACATTCTAAGGGACTTGGACAGAACTCTTTCCACTGCCCTTTGACTTTGCTGTGGGTCTGGTGTCTTATTTCCCATCTCTCCCACTTAATTCCCCCTACAGTCATTGTCAGGTGTGGGACCTCCCTCCCCCTCCCACCCCCATCCTGGAAGTGTTCCCATGGGCCTCACTGCCACAAGCTGACATTCTAGAAAAGGCATGAGCCCCAAGCAGAGTCATGGTGCTTTCAGCACGGCGTGGCCAGCACTGAGATGTTGGGAGGAGCTGTGTAGACAACAGGAGCAAAGAGATTCACCAGAGAAGACTTGGATTGTTAGGGTGGGTTTGGGAGTCAGACAGACTGGGTTTAAACCCTCCTGTGTGACCCCGAGTGAGTCGAATCATATATCCTCCTTGGGGAACAGTTTCCTTTACAAAACAGAGATACCAACCAACTTGTAGCTTCACCGTGCACAGTAAGTTAAATAAAGTCCAGCCCGATACATTGTTCTCTTCCTTTTTTGCCTCTCTCTCATGTTGGAATCAGTGCAACAGACCCCACAAATGTCTTCTGATAGCAAGGTGTACTCAAGAGGAGAAAACAGAACCTACATCACTTACCTGTGATGGAAGGGTACTTAGTTTACTTTAGGTTTTAGCTAACACCATGCATCTGTAATGACCTCCCTACTCTTTTCTATCCACCAAAATTACTTCCATATTCCAAGGCCAAGATCATAGCCATCCCTACTGTGAAAATTGCTCATATCTTCAAGTGTGATGTGATGTTCCAGATGTGAATGGAAACACCCTGGGGGTAGAGTTTTTATCCATCTTGTTCATGGCTATATCCCCAGCCCTTGGGAGACTGCCTAGCATACAGTAGGTGCTCAGTAGGTGCTCAATTAGATAAATACCAGTTAGATAAATAAACTTAAATTAAGCTTTCTCTTTCTCTGGCATCTACAGTCCTTGTCCCACTAAGACCATTCATTCATTCTCTCATCTGTCAACAAATATGGTCTCCCTGTGGTGCAAGGCACTGTGAGAAATGCTAAGATGGCCAGGGAGCCAGATCTGCCCTCTAGGATTCTGTGATCAGTCAGGCAGCATCAGACATGTACTACATATGTGCATATAACTATAATAATGCCAGGTAGGTGTCAGCATGTTGCTCAAGAGTTAGTTGTTCAGGGGACAGAAAAGTTGCCTTGTGCTGGAATGATGAGGTGGAGAGAACATTATTAAATGGAGGACCCTGATTTTAACACATCTCCCCCAGCACATCTGGTTAGTGATTTCCACGCCCAAGTCTTCCAATGGCCCAGACCCCTTCATCTTTCAGGGTCCGTCCCCCTATGCTGAGGGTCCACCTTACTTCCTGCGCCTTGCACAGAAATGTGGCTTGAACAGATGATGTTCCAGAAGGCAGTCACTGCCCAGGAGCCATCACACTGGCAGAGCATGTCTGACTTGCTGGAGGAAATGTGTGTGAACGTCTCCTTTTAGAAGGGGAGGAAATCGGGGAACAGTGCCAGCTCAACGCAGGTCCTCATTTTCCCACTGAGTTAGTTGGAGGGTTTTTGCTCCAATTCTGCTCTCAGAGCCGGAGGCTGAATGTGGGGAACTGACATCTGATTCCTTCAAGTATCACTTTCTCATTTGCAATAAAAATACAGACATCCTCACTCTTAACTCAGCTGAGAGTACACGCATGGATGGCTATAGACCCAGGTACATGGAATCTTCAGAGAATGGACTTTTATCTATGACCTCTTGCCTGTTAACCTTCTGGTCAATGGGAAATCGTTTTGCAAAATCTGGTCCAGGTCCTTGCTAAACCACCCCTGGCCCTAAATTTACCTGGGCTAAGGGCCCCTCCTAAAGACAGGGTCATCTGCAAGATAACATATCATTATAATATGAATGAGACTCCTCAACCTAAGAATGTCTATTAATTTTCTTGTCTCTAGAAATGTTAGCCTTCACAAACCTTCCAAGCATTGTGTATTGAAAAGGCAAAAGACAAGGAGCAAAGAAACCTAAGCCCAACCCAAGTCCTTCCTCTTCCAGAACACTGTTCTGACTTCTCTCTCCCTCACCAAACTATCCTTTCTTGGAATTCTTCTTTCATCAATGACACATTTCAAATGATTTACATAACGTGCTTAACACATGCTTGGGCCCAGTGTTGCCATTGTTACCACACCCTCTGAATATATTCCTGAATATATCTGTCTCAAACTACGCTCTTCGAAGATCATTTGTAAACATCTTGTATTATCAAAACAATCCTAACCTTTGAGAACAAGAACTTAGATCTGTACTCCCTCTGGGTAGACACCAAATGCTCAATATTATTATTTCTGACTTTTGTTTTTCAATTTTGAAACCACAAGAGTATATGCATGCAATTATCTATAAGTATAAGAAGAAAGTATAGAAGAATCCTCTGTAACAACTCACATCAGTGGGCCATATTGAAGGCATGGCCATCACATCTTCAAGATCTGCTTCAACAAGGAAATGTGTTAAGCAGGATTCTTTTAAAAATAAAAATGATCCAGACTCAGGATAAAAGGATAATAGGTAGAGAATATACACAAAGAGCACAAAAAAAAAAAAAAAGAAAGAAAGAAAAAGAAAAAGAGAGCCATAGTGGACCACAAACGTAAAAGTATAAACAAGTCATTTAGGTATGGCTCTGGGTGTTTTGCGTGACTTGGGGTTTTTTGTTTTATTTTGGTTTGGTTTGGTTTTTTGTAAGAGAGAGAGGTAGAGAGAGATTCTCAAGCAGCCTCCATACCCAGCCTGTGAGCCTGACACAAGGCTCTACCTCACAACCCTGAGATCATGACCTGAGCCAACATCAAGAGTCAGACGCTTAACCGACTGAGTCACCCAGGCGCGCCTGTGTGACTTGTTTTTAATGGAGAGGATTGCGTGGGAAGGGAGAGAAAGATACATAGCATGCCTGGTCTGACATAAAACAGAACCACTTAATCAGAATTGCACTGAACACAATTCAAGAGTGAAATAGGAAATATAGGAAAGATTTAGAATCTGTCTGCAAACAGGTCCCATGAAAAAAGGTAAAACCTTCAAGTGAACTGTTCCTCTTGAACATGAAGAGACAGACAGAGAGTGGCATTGTGGGACTTGTCCTTCATGAGCAGGTAGAGCAGAGAAGACTGGCGAGCAGCTGTGCTCTCGCCCCACTGAGTCTGGAATGGAGGAAACAGACAACAAGAAGAATTTAGGTTAAATGTCAGGATTAATTTCCTGACCATGAGAGTCAGTAAATGTTAAAGTGGTTGACCCACAGATGTTAGGGACTTTCCTTCATTGACACTCTCTGAAAGGGAAAATGAATGAAAGAGACACTTCTGTCTTGAACAACTTAGGTGAACATGGCCTTGAAGCAGCAGAATGTAACAGAGAGCCTTTGAAACTTCACGTTCACATATATATGTGTCATTTTATATGCATCTGGGGGACTAGCCAAGAAGCAACGGCCACACACTTAATTGTACTCTGCCTCAGTGCATGCTTCTCTCAGCCACGATGCCTGAAGCGGGCCTAGCAGCTTCAAACACCACCACCACCAAGAAGACATCTTTAGGAACAAATTCTGGATTAACCAACCTCAACATGCACGGCAATGATGTTCTCTAAGCCGTCAGAAAAGATGGTCACCTCCTTCTGATTTAGCCGGTATTAAATTTAGCAAGAACAAGTGGAAGTTGTCCATGCTGGCCTGAGTCTGCCTATGTCTGGTAACATGGGCAATCTGGGGTGTGGGTGTGCACTGTGGCACCAGACAGACCTCCTAGCTTCTCTCACACAGTCCATGTTCCCATCTGTGAAATGTGCTGCCAACAAGAACTGTTGTAAGCTAGGGTCAAATATGACAATGGAAAATAACAGAGATCTAAGGCAATGTGGGGAGCCGTTACTGCTGAAGTGGGTTTCCCCGAAGGAACTCTCTGCTCAGTAAGAGGCTGCTGAGCTGCACTGAGCTACTGGTTCAAGCTTGGCCAAAGGAAAGCCAGGGTGAGTCCTTGGTTTCCCAAATGCAGTCCTCTCTCTGGGAACCAGCCGATCTCAAAGGAACTGGGAGTCACAGCGCCCTCTTTCAGAGACACACACTCACGCCTTTCAGATGGAAGGTCCATGTAAAGACCCACCCCTACTGAGCAACTGGCTGATCTCTTTTCAAAGAAAATGATTTCTGGATGGATCCTGAGCAGAGGTAATAATGAGATGCGTTAATGACCTGATTTTCCAGTGAGACAAAAAGATCATTTCTTCGTGAAGATGTACAGCTATGTTGGAGGTCATATGATTCCTATTCCTTCTTCTTCTTCTTCTTCTTCTTCTTCTTCTTCTTCTTCTTCTTCTCCTTCTCCTTCTCCTTCTCCTTCTTCTTCTTCTTCTTCGATAGATTCATGCTATGTATCTTTCTCCTCCTCCTCCTCCCCCTCCCCCTTCCCCTCCTTCTCCTTCTCCTTCTCCTTCTCCTTCTTCTTCTTCTTCTTCTCCTCCTCCTCCTCCTCCTTATTATTATTATTATTAATTATTATTATTATTTATGAAAATGCCCCCTCAGGGCACTTCTAGTTTTAGATTTCCCATCTATGGAAATTGTACTAGAAAATGTTCTTTCCCTTCTCCCATCATCTTCCGTAAGAACCCCCGACCCCAGCCTGCCTGGTCCCCCAGACTTGGTAGCAGAAAAGCATGAAGGTGAGAGCGAATTCCCCAAAGTTGGGCTTAAAGGCACTTGGGAAGCCATTAGTGAAACCAACTGTCCATGAATACAGAACAAAATCCATTGACACGGGAAAGAATACACAGCTGGTGATCACTGCCAGGTGATAGCTGGCAGGAGATGAACAATTATGGCATTTTTTCCACTTCTTTTTTCTTTTTTTTTTCAGAGTGATGCAAATAAAACAGAATGATTTAGTACACAAAGCAAAAGACTCAGAGATAGGAGAACAGAGTTCTAATGCCACAACTGTCATGAACCAACTTAGAGGCCTCAGCAAATCTCTGGACTTCGGTTTCCCCAACAAAAAAAAAAAGATTGGACTAGATCAGCAAGGGCAGACAGAGTCCCCTTGCATGTCCACTCCAGCTGACCCACAGTGGCTACCTGGACACTTGCACAGAAAGGGATTCTGAGGCTGATCTTTCTTGGCTCAGTATGAAAGAGTGCTGTGATTGATTAATGATGCCTGCCATGGGCACAAATAGAAGTTGTGAAACGCATACCATGGATAGGCCATCCTTGAGATGAATGAGTTCTGGGCCTCCCAAGATTGCATCCCACCAATGCTGGATTCTGTGAAGCCTTTATTAGGGCCCTGAGAGAATTCATCCTCCCATTTTTAGATGACCTGTCAGTTCTTTGGACTTTAACTGTGCACTCCCATCTCCAATTCCTTGCTCTAAAATGCCTTCCTCAGGCTTGGCCCAATTGTCTCATGCCCCAGGACCCACCTCACCCTGTCATTTAATATGGTGTGAGATGACACCTATCAAACAGGTGAAGAGGAGTTAAAATTTTTTTTTTTTTCAGAAAATATGGAGCAACAAAGCCATATAAAGTGACTAAAGTAGCTAATGTGTCATAAAGAGAAATGAGCCATGGAATTGGGAGTCCTGGGCTACAGCCCCAGATTCACCATCTACCTGCAGCCTCCAGGCACCCCGCTCCACTGGAGGACCCAAAGCCCTCACTTTCCCACCCCTGGTGGGTGATGTCCTCACCTGCCCCCTCTTCACTTGTTACTGTTCTGAGATTGTGACCACTCCCTGAACTGATTTCTGGGAATTAATGACCCCTTGGACCTAGAACTTCAGAGCTAGAATGAAGCTCAGCCCTTCCCCTGGGTAAGGAAACAAGACCTCAAGCAAAATGAGACTTCTTCCAGGAACCTGAGATGGGGACCAAGTCACTGAGCACCCAGGCAAGGTCAGAAATAGTGTCCCCTCCCATGATCCCCCAGCCCCACCCCTGCCTTATTCTCTCCTCACTTAGACTGGAAGCTCCAACGGGTAAGGAGCATCGAGCAAACAGTAGCAAGATATCATGGAATGTGAGTCCCCTCCCCAGCCTGCCACCACCCAGCTGCTATCCCCTTTATCATGCCATCTCCAAACCCCTGTCCACAAGACAGAATCACACATCCTCTCCCCCTGCACTTTAATCATGCTTCCTTACTCGCGCGGTCACCCAGAGAATGTTAGCTAGTGATCTGTCTTCCTCCCTTCTAGCCTGCATCTAGTAGAAAGTTTCTTATTCATGTCTTACTCATGTCCACTGTCCCCCAGACTGCAAAGCCACCCAGAACAAGATCACATCTGCAAACCACTGTCTTCCTCCTGATTAAAAATAAACACTAAAACTAAAACAGCAACATGGATAGCACTAGGCTATCCCAGCTCTTTCTCTCACTGGATTTTGTCACTATTTCCGTGTTACCAGTGGAGCAATCAAGGCTTAGAGAATGAAGGGACTTGCCATGAGTCTCCCAAAAGAAAGAATTGAAGCTGGGAGCTGACCCCCCACAATGTGGAAACCAGAGGCCCCTCTTAACCATTATGTCGGCCTATCCCTACTGGAACCCTAACTACACCCATCCAGACAGCTGCTCGTGGGAAAGCTCCTCCTGCCAGCTTGCTCTGGTGGGATTGATCTGTGCCTCTCTTTGGACTGTCCTTGGCCCTCTGCACCCCAAATTCAAGGGCTCGAGAGAGACATAGAAGGTGATTCTTCGGGAAGCTTCAGGACTTCCTGGTCCTCTTCCCAACTGTCATCTTCCCACAAAGGAGGGAGTCCTAAAGGGTGCGAAAAACAGGGACCATGTGATCCTCCCAAGAAACACAGACTAAAGCTAGAAGATGCTTTGAAGAGGGTTTAGATGAACCCAGGGCTGGCTGTCCTACAGCGAGAGGTCAAGGCCAACAAAGAGTCATCCAGCCTATAGCTCCCCATCTGTGCACCACATTCCCCCTGCCCAGAGCACCTCCTGCAAGGGCACTTCATCATTCTTATGCAATAGGAGGGCACAAGGAGGGGGGACAGGCAGGTCTGTGACCTGCTAGCTATGGGGTTGGCATTCATGTGCAGTCTCAAAGTTGGGGCCACCCCACTGGGTGGATGGTACTTCAGCCCCATTTCACAGATGAGAACCCTGGGGCTCAGAGCTGAAGTGACTTCCTCAGGGACTCCCCCAGAGGGAAAGGGGTCCTAGGGTAACACACCTGTTCACCCGTTTGCAAAGAGGGGGCAATTTGGGATGGGGTAGCATAATGGTTGAGCCATCTGGTGTGACAGGAATACGTCCACCCTAATTGGGCAAAAAACGATCATCCCTGCCTGACTTCCCTCCTCCCGCTTCTCCCACCTGCTGTCTTCCTTCATTTTGCCTTGGCTGTAGATGCACAGGCAAGTGAGAAGTTTATCTTAGCAAAGGATGCCCCCAAACAGAGCCGCTGACCCCAAGGCCTCGCGGCAAGAGGAGGCAGGGGGCTGCGGTGGCCAGCCCCTCTCAAGGACAGGCAGCCAGTGGTCAGCCAGGACCAAGGAGGCAGTGAACTTAAAGCCAGCCCTCTGGCCAGGAGCTGCTGGAGCTGCCCCTGGGCTAACTGCCATACGCCCAAGTAAAGTTAATAAAGTTGCATCCTAATAGTCTGGGAGATCTCCCGAGCTTACCTTCACGAAGGTCCCAGGCATCAGGATGTGCTTTGTTCATTTATTTTGGCAAGTTTAGCTCTGTAGGCTTCTCACTGCACTTCCTCATCTGCTTTGCAAGCTTAATAAAGTCTTCGTAATGAGGCTTTCCTTCAGTGAGGCTGGGCAGAAGCCACTGAGAAATGGGGCAAAAGTGACAGTTTTTCTTTCTTTCTTTTTTTTTTTTATTATTGTGTTTGCAAGAGAGAGAAGAACTAATGAGCTTCTACTCCATTTATAGGCGACCTTGCGTGTTCTGAGGCTATGCCACTCCCCGGGGCACACTGTTTTCTACTTAATTCTTTCCAGGTTGAGTTTTCACATGGACACTTTGGAAACAGGGTTCAGGGCAAGAAAGACACAGCATTCACAATGGCTGGCTGAAGGTTCCCCGATACCCACTCCAGGGGAAAACGTCCACATGGCTCCTTCTGTGTGGCCTGCCTTGTGTGAAACGTTGATGGAAGCCACAAGAAAAAGAGAGGAAGCAGAGGAGGAGGCCCAAGGATGGCTCTCCCAGGGATGGGAGGTGGCAGGGAAGGTCTGTGTACGTAAGAGGGACAGCACACACAGTTTATGCACAAGGCCGGATTGATGACACAGTCAGTGAGGACAACTGCACCTCATGGCCCAGATAGGACTCTGGGACTAAGATTTCTTAGAGAAGGCTGCCTCGAAGAAGGTCTTGACTTCCTTTGGACTTGAAGGAAAAGGAAAAAGAATGAGAACTATGATTTGGTAAACACTGTGTCAGGCACATTACCTTATGCACCTGTCTTAGGAGGTGAGGCATGATATTTTACTGGTGAGGTAAATAAAACCCAGACAGGTTAAGCAACTTGCCCAAGGTCCCACAGCAAAGTCAGTGCTTAAAGGCATCCCTGTCTAACTCCAAAGCCCATGCTTTGCCATTCTTTCTCACAGCCTCTAGAAAGGATAGGATCTGGAGTAACAAGAGAAATTTAGAAAGAAGTTCAAAGACGGAGAGAAAAGACTGTTAAAACACACCTATACACATATACACACGAAAGGCAAATGAATGTTCAGTCTGTAAAGACGAAGGTCAGAGTGTCTGCAAACTAACTGTAAATTCCAGAAGGAAGACCTAACTGAAGGTCGAAGATTTTCTCCTATGAAAGCAAGCTCTTCTCTGCCTGTCGTAAGAATATCCTCAGATTGTCCTAACAAACAATCACCACGGAGGGGTTAAAACAACAGATATTTATTTCCTCACGGTTCTGGAAGGGGGAGTCTGAAATCAAGGCGTCCGTAGGGCCACACACTCCCTCCTCAGTCGTTCCCCGCCTCCTCCAGCTTCCAGTGGCTGCTGGTGCTCCAAGGTTTGTGGCCGCATCCCTCCAAGTTCCGCTTCCATCTTCACGTGGCCTTCTCCCTGTGTCTCCTCATGATCTGTCTCTTACCAGGACACCAGTCATTGGATTTAAGACCCACTCTAACCCAGGATGATCTCATCCTTCGATGAGTTTCATTCGTAGCTACCAGGGTTTAGGACTCGGACGCATCTTTGGGGGAAATGAAGTTTAACCCACTGCATCCGCCATCTTGAAAATTTAATTGCACACCTATCATCCAAGTGACTGTACAGCAACCAGACCTATAAAACAGCTTCAGAAGGAATTAAAGACCTTCGGAGGAGTGCAGGGACCTCCTCTTCCTCGGCCTGAAGCAGGCCACAAAGGGCAACTCCCACGGCCTCCCCATTCCATCCTTTGCAACTTCCGTGAAGGTGAGACCTGTTGGGACAGCTCTCCCCCATGGGTGCTGGGCGTACTTTTCCTTCCAACCTTTGTAATGTCTTGCAGATATATATTTTTGAGGCAGCTTGCTAGAACAGAAAGAAAAGAACTTTAGAGTCCGGTGAGCTGAGTTCAAACCCTTAGTCTGCCACTGACTAGCCCTGTGATCTTGTGTGAGTCATCTATCTGTTTTAGCCTCGGTTTCTCCATCTATAATGGGTGGGGGAGGGCAGATAAGAGAGCCTATCTCCCCAGGGCATCATAAAGATTGCCAAGGTAATCCACACAAGCTTCCATCATCATGCCAGGCGCCTGTCAGCTAATATATTTCTCAGATCTCAGTTCTATACGGTGTTGCCGCTCCCGCACCTAGCATGAAGATCTGCCTATCAGGAGCAGCCTCAGATGATGGCCGGAGAACAGACACAGAAAGAGGGTCAGCAGGAGGAGCACCTGGGTAGCTCAGTCGTTAAGCGTCTGCCTTCAGCTCAGGTCATGACCCCAAGGTCCTGGGATCGAGCCCTGCATCAGGTTCGATGCCTGCTTCTCCCTCTCCCACTCCCCCTGCTTGTGTTCCTTCTCTCGCTGTGTCTCTCTCTGTCAAATAAATAAATAAAATCTTAAAAAAATCAATGAATAGTGTCAGCAGAAGGTCCAGCATCTGGAAGGGCGGTGGATGCTACAGGTTAGTTTTTCAACCTCCCACTTCTTGAGCAACTTCTGATACTACAGAGACTGGAAAGCGTAGAAATACATTTCCCAGAGTCCTTTATAGCTGGTGGGCTCGATGAGATAGGACTCCACTAAGGTTTGGAAGGCAGGCATGAAATGGAGTCTCCTTTGGGTATTTTTTCTCTCTCCTTCTCTGTCTCGCCTGCCAACAAGAAAAGTCATGACGAGCAAGGAATTTCTCCAGCAGCATTCCAGCATCCCTTTTCAGGTCTCTGGGTCTAAGGAGATATGTGGGGCAGTGGAGGCAGCCCCTTGAGTCCAGCTTCCTGATGCCTGGATCACAACGACCCCATGGTGCCCTCTGATGCCATGGCTCCCCTGGGGATGGGTTGTGCAGAGCCATATTCTGGACTTGATCCTGGATACCCAGCCTACACCCTGCCCTTGCAACACTTTTGTAAGCATCTAATTCCCTCTTCGAGGTTTTTCCCTGCTCAGATCATCAGTATATCTATCCCTTTAATAATACCACATTACCTTGATTCCTGTAGATTTACAGTAAATCTTGAAATTGAGTAACAGGAGTCCTCTAACTTCTTTCTGCCTTTTCAAAAATTGTTGGGCTAGGGGTGTCCGGGTGGCTCAGTTGGTTAAGCGTCTGCCTTCGGCTCAGGTCATGATTCCAGGGTCCTGGGATCAAGCCCCACATCGGGCTCCCTGCTCAGCGAGGTGTCTGCTTCTCCCCCTCTCTCTGCCCCTCCCCCCTGCTCACACGTGCACGTGCTTGCTCTTTCTCTCTTAAATAAATAAAATCTTGAAAAATAAATAAAAAATAAATAAAAATATTTAAGCTAGTATGAGTGCTTTGCCATCCCACATAAATTTTTAGAGTCATCTGATCAATTTCTACCAAAAAAAAAAAAAAAAAAAAAGGGTGCCGGCATTTGAGGATTCTACTGACTCTTGCTTAAAATAGCAAGAGTTGATTTTAAAATGCCACTCCCTATCCAGACAGACGAAGCTTCCTCCCTGCCCCTCATTTCTGGGCTGCCCCTTCCACTCAGTTAGCTGTGGATCCCCGGTCAAACTAATAACAAACACCAGAGCCCTATTAGCCTCGTCTCAAGTGCTGGGCCTTTGGCTCCAACGAGCAGCTGGTGAAATTCTCCTCGAAGTTTATTCTCAGTGATGCATGCCTCCTTCCCCGTTCCCCTCCCACCCTGCCTGACACTCCATTTTTCTTCCCCCACCTGGCATCCCCTCCTCCCCCCAACCTCCTCCTGCCACCCACCACCTCAGCATAAAGTTAAAGGGCCTTTAAATCTCCATGCAGATTTATTTTTGCCCAAGAAAGTGCAGCTCTCTCCATTTCCCTCCCTGGCCTCTCCCTCCACCCCACCCACTGCACCTCCAGCCCACCTCTCCCTCTCCGCCCCAATACACAAAGCCACAAACACTATCCCCAGGGCTAGAGAAAAAGATGGCCCAAATCCTTCCTATTTCTGGCCTCCAAATTGCAGGCTTCTGCAGATGGGGAAATATAAGGTGTGAGGCCCCAGAAAGTTCATAAACTTTTATGCAGATTGGTTTTAGTCTGGTTTAAATTAGGCAACAAAATAGAATTTCCAGATGTTCTATTTGGAATTAACTTGGCTACAGAGAAAAGGCTACTAGGAGGAGGGGTTGGTAATAGTGCTATTTTTACATTCCAGAAAGGGAGTCACCCAAAGCATCTGGACTGGATTAGAAGAGAGGAACCTGCTGGTTGGCACGTTAGGAGCTCGCTTCTCGTTTATTCTGCTTGAGGACATGCAAAGGTGTGAGGCAACATTCTCAAGCCCCTAGGAAGAGAAAGGGCGAGCGCCGTGGGGTTTTGTCCCAGCAGTCAGCTGAAAGCAGTGAAAACGTGGGTTAGACACAAGGAACTTGGAGTGTGTGGCTACTGGTTCTCAAATTCAAGGGTGTGCTATATCCCCTCATTCAGTGCAGATCATGACCGGTGATCGATAACGTCGATGCTGCAGGGCTGTACATTGTAGAACAAGGACCTGGGTGGCCAGACGGAGCTAGGAAAGAAATCCCCTTGAGACCAAGGGTTTATGAAGGACCTACCGTGGATGAGACACGTCTCCGAGGCTGGAGGGGTGGGAGAGGCAAGAGGGAGCAAGAAAAGTCACGCTTCCTCATATTCTCTAGGGAGAGTCAAGTATGGATGAATAACTAAAGCAAAATTCGGTCCCTGGTGGCCTCCATGTATGACTTGGGGTTTTACAGGGACCCCGAGGAGGGAGTGGTTAATTCCATGGGAACTAGTGGAGGCATCAAACAAACCAGGTCTTGGGGAGGGTGGCGCTTCGGGGAGGAGAGGGAAGAGTACTTCTTGTGAAAGCAACAGTATGTGCCAAGTCCCAGGAAATGTTCAGGAAGTGGTGAACGGGGGCGGGGGCGGTCAGAAGAGCTCATGGCAGATAAGAGAAGGATTAGCCAGGGTTAGCTGGACTGGGAAGTCCTGGGAGCCTGGCAAAGGAGTCTGGAACTGGAGCAAAAGGAGTAGTAGGCAGGTTAAGCAAGAGCAATAGTGGCTTGGATCTAGGTCAAGGGCGATTATTGGAGAAGAGGGTTGAATGAGATGGCTTCTCCTTTTTCAAAAGAGATAAGGGGACCCTCTGCTTGGGTGGCTTGGACACTAGCCAACACTGAAGGCAAGGAGTTAGACTTGGTGCCCTGCCTCTGCCTCCCTCTTTCCTGCTGAGTTCAAGACCAATCCTCCTTATGGGTTCAGAGGTAGGACTCAAGGCTCCAGAAACAGAATAGAAAGGCAGGTGTCTGGGACAACAAAACATAAGCTGAGAAGGAAGAAAAGAAGGGACCTCAGGATGAGCTGGGCACTTTCATTCATTCAATGAACCTGAGCTACGTACCTGGGCAGCGTCCTGGGTGTCCTCCGGGCAATAGTTCATGTAAAGGTGAGGACAGCATAGCAAAATCCAGGCCTCAGTAGAAGGAGTCCAGGTACTGGGAAGCTGTGAGGGTGTACTATGCCAGCCTGCGCTGGGTAGAAAGAGAATGCGGTCAGGAAAGAGGCCTAATGGAGGTGGTCCCTTGGCTGAAGATTGAAGGACAGGAAGGACTGAACCAAAGAGGAGGAAGAACAACTCAGGCCACTGGCACAGATGAAAGCATGGAGTGTAGGGGACTGAGGTCCCTTTCATCAGGAAAGAAGCAATGAGGCTGGGAATGGCTTGGGGTCTGGTGGAGATGTGTGTTGGGCAGAGCTAGATCTTCAAGGGGCCGGGGTCAGAGTGTTAACACCAGAGAAGCCTAGCCCACCGTCCCAGCCCATGGGAACTGAGCAGAACAGTGGATCCAACAGGAGAAGCTAGAGGTTGTTTCTGCCAGGAACATCTAAGTCCATCTGCGCAACCCAGGCCAGGCTGTGGTAAGAAGTAGACTGAGGGGGCGCCTGGGTGGCTCAGTGGGTTAAAGCCACTGCCTTCGGCTCAGGTCTTGATCCCAGGGTCCTGGGATCAAGCCCCACATCGGGCTCTCTGCTCAGCGGGGAGCCTGCTTCCCTCTCTCTCTCTGCCTGCTTCTCTGCCTACTTGTGCTCTCTGTCTGTCAAATAAATAAATAAATCTTTAAAAAAAAAAAAAAAAAGAAGAAGTAGTAGACTGGGCCAGGATCCCGCCAAGCACCTCTCAGTGATCACTTTGGGTGGACAGGTGAGGTCACGGCCTGGTCAGAGGCCACAGGGATCACATACTGGGTGGGGAGGGATGAGGAGTCTGACCAGATTTTGAAGGTGGGATATTCCCTCTAAACTAACCTGGTAAGAATCTTGCTACAATTGGACTTAGTAGGCTAAAGATGGGGCCCAAGGACAGGCCTAGTCAAAAAGACGATGAAAAGAGCCTGACTAAAGTCTGGCCAAGGGGAGGGTCTTTGCCATTATATGTGAAGGAGGATCTGTCCAATAGAACGTGATGTTTCCTCACTGTTGGCTAGAACATAACCGGGGAGCCAGTGCTTCCAGGGTGTTCAGGAGCATTTCTTTGCTTGGGAGCACTAAGTGTCCCTCTCTATGCCCAATGCATGCGCCATGCTGCATGCTGTCCCATCCAGCCTCAGAGGAACCAATTCGGGCATGATGTCCTCTCCGGAAACTTCTTAGATGCTTCCGAGGAGCAAGCAGTACCCAACCCCAGCCTCTCGCTTTCGTCTGCTGTCACTCCATGTGGCACGTCCCATCTGCGGGGCCAGTGTCAAACATAAGACAAGTGAAGGATCTGGGCTCTGGTGGTCTGATAGGGCCAGGGTAAATCAAGCAGTGTCCAGCCTGTAGCTGGTAAAGACAGGCTAGATTGGGGTGTGCTGATGAGCTCATGGTTGTCGAAAACTCCTGTTAAGTGAGCACCTAGTCCAGGCCAGAATTTCTGTCCACTGAGGACCTGCTTCATTCCAGGATCCTTGATAAAGCCCTTTAACACAAATAACACAACAGTGGTGGTCACCATGGATTGACCACTATGTCCCCAACATTTACAAACAGTATCACACTGAATCTTTCAAACCATCTTATAAGAAAGTGATCACTACCACTGTTTAAGGAAACTGGAGTCTATGCTTGGTGTTACTACCTTCCTTTTTATGGCTGACAACACTGAGGCTCACTGAGGGGAGATAACCAGACCCAGTCCACCGCACTCTTCCTCCAGCATCTACGTGGCCAGTATGCTGAGTCCTGTGCCTCTCTGGCATAAAAGAGGAGGGACATGGAGAAGTGGCCATTTGGGAACGCTTACCAGGAATCTACGTCATTGTGTGTCATGGTGTGTCATCACCATGATCCAAGACCTCAGAAGGCTTGCACAGCGCCACCTTCTGGGGGTCCTAAGGTGATGACCCACAGGTTCACCATCTGAGTTGGGCATCCCTGCAGTGTTGACAGGGGCCACCCAGCTGGGCCTGAGTGTGGAATGTGTGTTGGGACCATTAAAGGAGATCAGAATGGCACTGAAACCGGAAGAACAGAAGGTCCCCAGCACACTGTGGAATGCTGGAGCCCAGATGGAGATGCATGGAACAGTCTCCTGACAGAGGTCTACCCCACAACCATACTGCTGCCTGCCTGAGTCAACGCCCAGAATCTTCTCTGCTTCTCCACTGCCTGCAAACAACATCAGAATGCCTCAGCATGACATTTAAGACTCCCCTCACCAACACACTCACATACCTGCACTTGCACACGCACGCACGTGCACACACACATACACACTTAATATTTCCATTTAATACTGATCAGTTGTTAGTCCCTAAATATACCTCATGCTTCCCTGCCTCTGGGCCTTTGCTTATGCTGTGTCCCAGGCAAGAATTCTCCTCTCTTCCTCTTCTTGCCAAAAACCTACTCGTTCTTCAAGGCCCAACCCGAGCACCTCACCCTCATTGCTGTATCCCCTCACTTGGAACGAATCCTTTTTCTCCCAGACCTTCCAAAGGACACCACTCGCACTTCATTTCCGAATTTCCCATGGTGGCCTGATGCTCTCTTTCCTGAGGACAGGATCGTCTCTCCTCGTTTAGGGAGAAAAGATGGAAGAAGCTGATCTCCGTGGCCCTCTGTGCTAATCACTGTCCTTGGCAGACAGCAGCAGCTTATTCCCGTTTGTTGAATTTGAATCACAGTGGATTCAGAATGCATATTCAGTGCCTGGCCACATGCATCCCAGGCTGACAGCAGCTCAAGGACTGATTCATTGCCAGTGGAGGCCAGGAGACAGTCTGGCAGGCAGATCCCCAGCAACAACATGACAGGCTCTGGGAATGAGTCCTTAGCCACTTACTAGTAAAGCAGAGGTTATCTGTAAGCAGTGGTGTACTGGTAAAAGTCTAACAACCGGTTCTCCACAGAAAAGAAAGCCCTGGTTTGTATCATTTGTTAATTTCTATGGCGTCAGTACGTCATCTTATCTGGTTTCAAGACAGCACTGCGATCCCTTTCTTCCACTATCTTCCTGTTATTCTAAGATCCTCCACTATCCTATTCAACATCATCATTATCAATAACTTTCAATAGTCTCCAGTCTCTTAACCTTGTCTAGTTCCCTCCCTTAATCTACACACAGTTGAATCATGGCATTCCCTGGGTTTAAGACTTTTAGTGGCTCTCCACTTTTAAGATGAAGTCCATAATGAGAACTGGGCATTATATAAGACTGATGATTACAGACCTGTACCCCTGAAACAAATAATACATTATAAGTTAATTTAAAAAAAAATGACGTCCAAAGTCATTGCCCACCATCCAAGGCCAGTTGTGATTTTGCCTCTGGCCGCCTCTCCAGCTTCATGGGGGGAACTGCTCCTGGCTCAGCCACACTGATCGGCTGCTGAGTCTTTGAGCCAAAGATTTCCCTTTGATTGCAGATTCTTGCACACTTTTTCCATCTGTCTGCTACCCTCTTCCTCCTCCATTGTCTCCTTCCGGCCTCAGCTCAAAGCCCTCTTCCTCAGAGATAATGTCAGTCCCCACCACTATTATCCACGACTGTAGATCCCTTATTTTTAATTTGTAGGTCTGGTCCTATTGGTAATCATACATTTGTATGGTTGTGTGTTTCACAACCGTAAGCTCACAGAGAACAGAGACCATGACAGTGTCCCTTACCTTTGGATATTCAGTATTTCTCCCAGAGCCAGGCACACAGTAGAAAATAAATGTTGGTTAGCTGAATTAATTACTTACTGGTCTACAAGCTCAAATAGATAAGCAAAATCCTTATGGATGGTCATGCCCAGCTCTGGGAATTGGCATCACCTTTCAGGAAAGAAAAGGAAACGCAGAAGGCTGGCATGAGACCAACCAGACTGGCCACATGTCTTTCTCTACATCTAGGGCTTCACTGCCTTGAACTTGGACTTTGAGGAATTGAGGAATCTGGATGTATTTCCTGGGTGGTGGGGGCTATGGAGACATGTACCCATGAGGACGATTACGCCAATAAGCCACGTCCTCTGAAGTTTATTCCTCAGACCTGCAAACAGTAGATGGATTTAAACTGGCCACGTGGAAATTCCAGACCCCTGAACCTCAAAACTTCTGACCTCATTAGGGGATCAGGAAAGGAAGGTGTTTTCTAAGTTTGGGGCTAAGAATGAAAAAAGGAGTAGCAGTGTCTCCCAAACCAAAATGTGGTGATGGGACTTAGCAGGAGAGCTCGAGGGCACACTGCGTCCCAGGGCCTGGGACAAGAGACAGAGCTCTTAGAGCCTCTACAGACACCCACATGGAGGGAGTCCCTCCATGGCCGATAGGGGAGCATCTGGCCATGGTTTTTAGGAAGCATGGCAGGAAACGTCTTTACATTACTGTGACCTACAGTTTCTGATCCTTCACTTTCAGGGCTGATATCTATGAGAGCTGCTGCCTTCAGGGTTGGCCAAGGTTAAGGTGCCCAATGCAGACAAAAGAGTCTCAGGGCAATGGTTCCTGAAGAATCATGCACTGGACTGGTCAGGGTGGCTGGACCGCTCCTGAGAAGCCAGGATACGGTGATACCAAGACCATGTGGACATGAGTGGGGAAGGGCAATGGTTCCACCAGGAATCAGAGGAGCACCAAACCCCAGCCACCAACCCCCACCCCCGTATCATGTGGCTCCAGCTTACCCTCAGTCAGAGGAGGTCGGCTTCTTGGCTTCAGATCAGCCTGTCAGTCTCTGCCAAGAGGCAAGGCCAAAGGAGAGCCCACACCTTCCCAGAAGGCTGCCCAGGGTGTCCTGCCTGCCACAAAGACCCTGATCAGCTCTTCTCCCACTTCCAAAACACCTCACTCATCCAGTGCCCAGCCTGAACTCACCCCCTTGATGACAACTACCTGACATCTCAACCCACCAGACTCAAAGCCTATGCCATATAATTCTGCAATGCGGACCCTTCTGGATCTTTCTCCAATTGAATCACCTCCAGTGTAGGGTGTGTGGACAACAAGTAAGAAATTCTACTTGTGTTTATTATGTTTCTAAAAAGTAACACACACACAAAAAAAAAAGTAGCACAAATTTACAAATACAGAATTCAGGATTTCACACCCGTTGCCCTCACTGGGTCATTAAGTCTTATATGTCACATGGTAGGTATGGAATGTAGAGGGCACTGTGGCTGGTCTATAGTGTGATGAGGGTGACAATGGCCTCCTCACTCCCCTGACTGTTTCAGCATCTCGTGACGCCTACAGTCAGTGTGGGTGTTATGGATGAAATTAACGTGAGTAGTAGAATGCTTACAACACTGTAATATGATGCGGAGTGACCACGAGAATCTTTTGTACTCTACAAGAACTGTAAGTCTTCTCATGGCAAACTAGTTTTTAAAAGGTGATCAATTTGGGGGTACCTGCGTGGCTCAAGTCAGTTAAGCATCTGACTCTTGATTTTGGCTCAGGTCATGATCTCAGGGTCGTGGGATCAAGCCCCCGTGTTAGGCTCTGAGTCTGCTTGAGATTCTGTCTCTCCCTTTCCGTGTGCCCCTCCCCCTGCTTGTGCTCACTCTCTCTTTCTCTAATAAATAAATAAATCTTTTTTTAAAAGGTGATCAGTTTTAAGACAAATTATACATTTTTCTTGGACAAAAAAAATGTGTTCTAAATTTGCTGGAGTTTTCTGTGATGAAACTAGCTATTACAGGGTAAACAGCCAGAATATTCTTAATTTTTTAAAAACATATCCTTTCCAGGTAAAAGGAGAACCTTAAACAAGTGATAATAACTATTTTGCCTAAGTCTAGTAAGCTGTAGAAAAGGACCTTTAGCATGGATGTTTGAAAACATTCCCATCATCGAGTGATTTTGTTCTCTGAGATAATGTATGTAATCCCTTTTCTTGAAAAAAACCCTAATATGTGCACTCTTTAAAAACTTGGAAACAATTCCTAACTTATTTAAAAATTTTCCCAAAGAAGAGCGTCATTGGATCTTGAACCCATTTGTTAAAAATATAACTTCTGATTAGCTTACAAGAATTGACATTATGGAAGATGGAAACTGACTAGCTGACTAGATGAATTTCGCTAAAAACCTTTGTGTAATTGCTGGGTGGAATCTTTTTTTTAAAGGAGCATCTTGATTTAGTAAGCACAGCCAGCATTGCATTTCTTCCATTTGGATCTCTGTGTCTTTGTAGAGCTTGTTTTTTTTTTTTTTTGGTTTTTTTCAGCTCTGATAACCATTAAAACTAAGCATTAAAAAACTAATTAATTAATTAAATAATACGCAACCAGAACTTTGAATCCAAAGGTCTATTATAAAGGGTTAACCCAACCTTAAAACATCTTCCAATGTATTTTTCTTTTTTTTTTTTTTTAAGATTTTATTTATTTATTTGACAGAGAGAGATCACAAGCAGGCAGAGAGGCAGGCAGAGAGAGAGGAGGAAGCAGGCTCCCTGCTGAGCAGAGAGCCCGATGCAGGGCTCGATCCCAGGACCCCGAGATCATGACCTGAGCCGAAGGCAGCGGCTTAACCCACTGAGCCACCCAGGCGCCCCTCCAATGTATTTTTCTAAAGTTCCTGACAATTTGGAGTGAGATTAAAAGTCTTCTTTGCTGCTAATAAATAAAATTAATTTTTTTTTAAAACCAAGAAGAATTACTTAATATCCCTCTGGCTCACCTACTTGTTCTTCTATAGTAGTCTCCTTTGTATTCCTTTTTTTTTTTTTCTATTTAGTTCCTTTGGTCCTACTGATAAATCAAATATCTTAACATTTTAAAGGGCCACTTGCTTTATTTTTAGCACACTTACTCATTTCTTTTGTGCATGTTTTATCCTGAATGTAATAGTGGTAAAGAAAGAGATGCATCTTGTTGTTGATAAATAAGTGATCATAACAGAGGACTGAGGATGTCTGATCAAAAGGACGTGGCATTCACTTCCGATTCACGTGAGTGCCTCGCTGCGAGGACAGACAGACAAAAGGCTCCGTGGGCACTGAGGGAATGACAGAATCCTCATGTCTACTCTGTCCAACCCAATACCTGGCTGTGGCTCCCCAGGAAACATTTTTTGAGTGGAGTGATGACAGAGCAGTAGTGGACGGGAAAGGATGAATATAGAAGTTGGGGAGCCTGGAAATATTCTGCCCCTCCTAGGAATCACATTGGCCAGGGCACCTGAAGACCAGCACTCAAATCATAGCTTTGCCATCAATTTGTTTAATGACCTTGTGAAGGCTATTACCAGGTCTTTTTGTCATTGACTACAAAATTATGTTTCCCAAACTTCAAGCATTTACGTGCCAACAGGATTGTTGCCACTTTCACAAAATTAAACCTAGTACTTCTTTTTTTAATAACTCACTTTTCTCCCAACTTTATCCTAAAACAGTAGCCTGAAATCAGGTACCAATGAAATAGTTATTTCTGTCTACTACACGTTAAAATAAAAGTGTAACCATGAAAATACAAAATGCTTATATTCTTGTTAGCCAGAGTATATGCCCCACTCTTTAGGAAACATGGGACCAGATGGTATTTCGAAGGTCCATTCAGCTCTAAGCCCTGTAAGTCTATAATTCTATGAATGGGATGAGCCCTCTGATTTCCTGGGAACTCTCCAAGTCTGGGTGCCAGCTTTGGGATTCGCGCTTTCACCTCATTTCCTCAATTCGGAAAACACCTCCTGCTTTCCATCTGGAGCGTGACCTCAGACAAAGTTTTGGGGATAAAAGTGGGATCATTTTTATTTCAAACATGAGAATCTCTGTCGCGGTATTGAGCACTCCAAGCCAGAGCAATATGATATTCTATGCATGAATCTCTGGTGATTTTTTTTTCTTAAATTGCAAGCTTTTATCTCAAAGCTTCCTTCCCACCCATAAGCACAGAAGAAGCAGTCAAGAATTGTATTGTCCAGGCTGTGGGCTTTATACACAGAGGGAGGAGGGGACGGAACCACATGCTTCGAATCGGGGGACTGGTTTCTGGGTGTAGGCTACCGAGAACTTTCCAGAAGTGTCACTGCAGGCAAGGTGCCTAAGCCACCAGGCATAAGTGGAGCTATGACTTCTCCCTTCCCTCCCATGCATGAAGGATGGAGGCAAGTATGACCACTCTTGCATGTGTGTGCATCGTCACTATTATTCATTCAACAAACACTGTAGGGGCCAGTTCTGCTCCAGGCCCTGTGCTGAGCATGGGGGATACAGCAGCAACCAAAATAAAGCACTCTGCTCTCATGGACCTTTCATTCTACTGGGAGGACACAGACAATGAAGATAATAACACATTGTCATGCAGTGTGGGATATGAGGAGGTGGAGAAAAATCAAGCAGGGTCAGGGAGTTAGGGACTTTCCAAGAGTCAGAGACCCCTTCTTCCCAGGGCTGCAATTTCCTTCCATCCCCTTCCTTCCAGCTCCCCTTCCTTCCCTCTCACCTCCAATTTCTAACCCCCCCTCCACGTGGGTCAGGCCCCTTTACTCAGGTCACGACTAGTAGTGTGAACCACCCACCAGTCCCCAGACCCAAACAGGATGATGTTTCCCATCTGGTCCTTGTCAGACAAGCTCTTGGCCTGTCACTTGACTAAGCAAAGATAGAGCTGGAATCTCAGATCCATTCAGAACCAAGGTAGAAGCCTAAGCAGCCTTCTTGTGGGACCCTGGGTGAGCCACTCAACTTCTAATACTGGGGCTTCTTTTCTGTGAAACAGGGAGTGGGAATTAGGTTTCTTCTAAAGGCTTTTCTAAAGGCCTTTCTTCTAAAGGCACCTGGGTGGCTCAGTCGTTAAGTGTCTGCCTTTGGCTCAGGTCATGATCTCAGGGTCCTGGGTTCAAGCCCCACATCAGGCTCCATGCTCGGCGAGAAGCGGGCTTTCCCTCTCCTTGTCCCCCTGCTTGTTTTCCCTCTCTCAGTGTGTCTCTCTCTGTCAAATAAATAAATAAAATCTTTTAAAAAATTATAAAATAAAGGCCTTTGTAGTACTCAAATGGCTCAGGGATAATTATACCAACAGCAAATAAGAATGTATAATATATTAAGAGAAATGGATCGTACCCAGGAAAACATAATGATACCCCCAAGATCATACAAATGACATTAACACTGAAATAGAGACTGAAAATTGAATCGACCTGGCCCCCAACGCTATCACTCACTCATCTAAGTGATCTTGAGGAAAGAGGCACTCTAGAACATATAACCACAACGATACTGAATTCCAATTTGCCCCCACGGCACTGAGCTAGACCCTCATTTAATCATCTCCACATTCTTGCGAAAGCCCGCCTAGACTTTCCCAACACTTCCCACAAGATGAAGTGCCTAGTAACTTCTGCCTTTCTGGGCTGCACCTAGCCTCGGGCCTCTCCAGAAGCAGGCAGGCTTTCTGAGCCAGAGGTCGCACCCGGAGGCCCGCGTCTGGCCCGCAGCCATGCTTGGTTTGGCCACACAGAGTCGGCCTGAACTGTATTTTCAGAAGATATTAAGTAAGCAGTTATCAACTAGCCTCACTCCAAAAGAAAAAAAAATCTGGCTTTCCTTGAAAAATCTGGGGCTTTGGCACACGTGTATAGCAGGCATTAACTAGATAGCAGATCACAGTCACCCCCTGAGGTTTGCCACAGACCCCACCGCTCTCTACCGCCTCCCGATCCAACCCCTTCACTCCTGGACTATACTTGCCTGGCCTGGTTTGAGACAACCCTAACCCCGATTCCAGACCTTTGTCAGGGCACCAGAGGATGTCAGGATCCAGTAAGGAATGGGGACAGTGAGGTGTTCTTGGTTGAGAGTACTGGATGAATGCCCTGAGATGTATGTAGGATCCAGAAATATGAACGGTAATAGCTCCTCTCGACGGAGTGACCCCTCCATCCCAATCACCGTGCAAAGTGCTCTGCACTGGTTATTTCACTTCATTTCTAAAAAGGACACAGAAATAGAAGAGAGGTTCAGTGACTTCTCCAAAGTCTGGGCATTTTGAGCCCAGACCAGCCCTACTTGCTCCTAAGCCAGACTGCCCCTCCACCCCACCTTGTGTTTGTGTAATGCTTTTGACTTTTCTAAGACATAGACGTGCACTCACTCCATCATTAAAATCAGGATTTTGTTCAGGATAAAATGATGTTTAAAAGGGTCAGTCTGGGGGTACCTGGGTGGCTCAGTTTGTTGAGCATCTGCCTTCGGCTTGAGTCATGATCCCAGGGTCCCAGAATTGAGCCCCGCATCGGGCTCCCTGCTCCTTGGGGATCCTGCTTCTCCCTCAGCCTCTGCCCCTCCTCCCTGCTTGTGCTCACACTCTCAAATAACCAAATAAATATAATCTTAAAAAAAAAAAAAAACCAGAAGGGTCATTCTGATATATTTCCTCTGCTATGTTGGTGGCAAGGATGGTGGGGGCTGGGCAGTGGGATGGGGGTGGGGGGTACAAGAAGCAGACAGAGATAGGCTTGCAACTGTTGAGTCGTGTCAAATTTGGGAGTGTATGTGAGACCCACCAACAAACATGCCTGTGTCTTTTGCAAGACTTCAGACATTCCAGGCCACCAGGCTGATCAAACCAATTTAACGGGGCTAGGGGTGAGGGTGAGCTCAGATTTGCTCCATGTTATGCCATGTCTGGGCACGCAAAGGAGCACATTTCTCACCGACTGGTCCATACTGCCACAGCAGGGAGACAATGAAGGAGAAATGCAAAGTCAAAACTATGCACGGCGCTGGTGTTAGGTTATCCTGCCGTTTGCTGGTCTGTTCTTGTCACAGATGAGCCTCCAGACACTGCTCAGCCAGCCCCCGTCCTCGTGGAGAGCCGTTCTTTGATCCAGCCCGTCCTTACTAAAGTCGTTTCTGCCAGGTGTGCGCAGACCAGCTCAACGCGATCCTTGCCCTGGACAGACGCAGAGACACAGTGCCCTGGGAGCTGGGTAGCTCACCCCCCAGCTGTGTGATTTTGACAGCCTAAAAACCATCCTGGGACTCACTTTTCCCCTCTCCGAGATGGTGACAGTACGACACCGGACCTCACAGGTTCCCCGTGACAATGACCTCACTACGCACCAGTGAATTTCAGTTCTTATCTTCCTAATCAAAGGTCAAGTTTGGAGGGCAGACACCTCCCCTGTGCCTCCACTCCACCCAAAGAAGCCTCACATCTTGTTGGGGCCCGAGGGACCCTCAGATAATACTCACGTATTGAGAGGACAGGAAGTGTGCTGGGACCCAAGATCTCAGCATCCTAAAGGAAAGACTCTAGCATCAGCAGAATTCTTGAGAAATTAGAGGAAGGCCCTCTAATTAGAGGAAAAAGAGGAAGGCCCTAAAAACACCTAAAGGGGGGGGGGGGGATTCAATAGTCTTTTGCAAGCAAAGAACATCCAGAAGGACAGATGAGGATTTTAATTTAGTTGCAAACTTTAATTTAGTTTCATTTAGTTTTTGGGTGGAGTGCCCCCTAAGCAATCAGGGTGGGAGTTCACAAAGATGCATCATGTCCTGTCGCCTCCCCCCGAGTGTTTATATTACTCAGAAGATCTCTGGGGACTAACTTCACATCATTTAACCTGGTGCCTTGTTTATCCTATAGAGGCCCAATAAGGATTTGATAAAGGTGTGCCCTAACATTGCATGCTAGAGCTTCTTCAAAGCCCACCCACCATCCCCTGCCAGCTCCCTTATCACACAAGCCCCGACCCTGAAGCCAGCCCCAAGCCTTCCAAACCCCTCAGTCTGACATCTTAGGATCACCATCTATACCAAACGCTTTGACACCAAATTATACTCTGCCTGCACGGAGCTTCCTCCATCTCACCAGCTGGATACACCGCCCTATACCCGTCATAGGTTGAAAACACTGTTAGATCAGAGGCATATTTACTATACCTCGCCTACCGAATATCACAGCTTAGCCTCGCCTACCTTAAATGTGCTCTGAACGCTTATGGTAGCCTTCAGCAGGGCAAAAATCACCTAACACAGCCTATTTGCAAAAAGGGAGGGGGTGCTGAACGTCCCAGGTCATTGATTGGAGACCTTATGCACCTGAGAAACCAAACGGCTCTCGGGGTACAGAGTAGTATGAAGTGTATGAGCTGTTTGTCCTGGGGACCCCCTGGCTGAGCAGGCGCTGAGCCGCACTGCCCTATGCCCAGCCCCAAGAGAGAGCACCGCGTAGCCCCAGAAAAGATCCAAATTCAGAAATCCAAGTACAGCTTCCACTGGCCTGGGTATCACTTTCACACCATCATAAAGTTTAAAAATCTTTAACTGAACCATCCCAAATCAGGGAGCATCTGTCCGTATTGTGCCCTGCTTCCTTTGCTCAGCACACGGGAAAAGCACCACAAAAATTAATGAATTAAAGTTCCCTGAAGGCAAGGATCATTCTTTCTCGACATGCCAGGCTTGTTTTATATGTTAATAAATTCTGGCAGCTTAGTTGTGCGGTTGCCACTGACTGAGAACATGTGGACGGCCAGGGAGAAGGGACAGACTTGGCCTCAGTCAGTGGGCATCGATCAGAGGCCAGCAGTGGCGTTGGCCGTGTGTCCCCGGGCATGAGTCCCAGGGCAGAACTACGGATCCGCACACAGGGGCTAAACCGCCCGAGTGCCTGTTAAAAAGACTAGCCCTCCACCTTATTCCCCAGCTCGGAACCCCAGGCTGTCCCTGCCCCATCTGCTCTACCACCCGGACCAGGCAAACATTCTCCTGCGAGCGATGCTGAAGTCTGAACCGGCTATGTGTGGAAAGCCCCAACGTGGGGAAAGTGGTTGCTTGCCAAGTGATACTTCTCAGACCACGCTTTTAACAAGTTCAGAAGACATGGGTTCCCAACCCATCGCCCTCTCCTTCTTTGATTGAGGGGATAGGCAATGAAAGGATAACCTTTGTGTTTTTCCCGAATTAAGGAGCATAAACCTGTTTAATTAACTGGACAGACAAAACCGACATCTCCCCGGTTTGCATATTTAAAGAAGAAATGTGAGACAGTGTGAATTTCCCGGAGGTTGGCACTGATTATTTTTTCGGTGGAACAATAAGATTTATAGCTCCAAAACTGAATTCAAGCAATTTCAGAAATTGCACGTCAAGCCCCTCAGGGCCGGGTTTGGTCTCAGATGACTCTTCTGCTTGCGCTTGGGTCTAGGCAGGGAAACAGCACATGAAAAGCAAGAGGCCAAGGGCTTGTTAAGGCTGGACGTTCCTCCCACCCGGAAATTCTCTTCTGAGCTGTAAGTAGCTGAAAACCCAATCTACATTCTTAAATTCCAGTGAAAAAAAACTCACCCTGGTTGCAATAAATTCGATACGTCTGTGCTCTGTGCAATATGTGTGATATATAATCCATATCAAAATTTCTTAATCCTAAATGTATTATGCATCCTGGAAAGACAGTAATTCTTCACTAATCTTCGGCAGTTTATTGCGTTTGCTGTCTGGGAGTCCTCGTTTCTAACAAATCCACTTCTGGCCTTAAAAATCACTCACAGACATTGTTTGTCTACCCCGTAATGTTATCAATGGCGACGGGTTATTTATCTGATGAAGAGCGAGGATTGTCCTGTGAGACCTCTTTCTCTGACTCTTTCACAACTGCCATAACGGAGTCATTATCCAGGAAACGAAACTCCCCATTCAAAATGAATTTTAGATTTTGTTTCTCTACTTTCCCCACGGTGAATTGGAAGTTCGTGAGTTTTATGACACGATTGTGAGGGCACAGAGGAGTTCTGGGGAGGGTGAGGAGATCCGAAATCCATGGGATTGTCATACAGAGAGAATAACTGTATAAAATTTTAATTATCTATCTTGAAGTAATAATAAATGTTTGATGAGATAATAATGAGACATGCAGGGAAATGTTAATGAATGTGTGGAACATAAAACGTTTAAATAAAGAAAGAAGAGGAATTGCTCAGAAATAAGCTGCTGCTATTCATACGTGGTTGACGGCGTTCCGTCTGGAAGTCAAGCAGAGGACGCTTCGTGGGTCATACTGTAGTCAGAATAATATTGTGTTTGTTGATGATGGAGACAAGAATCTTTGCATGTTTTTCCCCTGGCAAAACAGCTACCAAAACAACTCCCGAATTTCAGTGGGGATCTGGAGCCCTGTCCTGAAATTCTGCTTTGGGTTTTTCTGGTTGTCACCCTGGGATGACTCCTTATGTCCTTGGTGCTCCCATCCAGGAGGGCAGGCAGGAGCACAAGGACAGCATGAGAAGCCTCCAGTCACTGACTTGTCAGCGATCATGGTGCTGGGATTGGTCCTCACTTAATGTAACAAAAATCAGAGGTTGTTTTCTCTTTCGGGAGAGTTGTTTATTTGGAAAAGCACCGTATAATTAAAACCAGTTTATGAGTTGTTGCAAAAACAGAAGTGATGAGTCAGGCCTCAAGATGCGTTGTTGGGGGTGGAGGGGGGGTTCTACTCAAGCGAGAAATAGAAAGTCTTGGCCAGATGGGACATTTGCAAATAGTTTTTATTTTCTCTGTATGCTCATCAAGGCCGTACGCCAGGACTCCAAAAAGATATGTGAGAGGGAAAGCAGAACCAAAGAGAAGGAGAATGTGAGGAGAGGCTTAGACCCACCTCAGGACCAAGGACCTCAGCATCCACCCTGAACCCAGATCTGAGTAACACCGAAGCTCTTGAACTTGGCAGGAAAACACACTGGGGGTAGATGAGCCCTCACAACTAGCTCCAGGCAGATTATGCATTTGACCCTTACTGAAACAAAAGGGCAGAAAGGGACTTTTCCTCGGTTACAGGCGAGTAGCAATGTTCTAAGTCTTGGAGTAGTAAAGACAACTTTCAAGAGGTACTTACCATGTTCTAAGGGCCCTATTAGGGGAGCCTGTGTGGCTTAGTCATTAAACATCTGCCTTTAGCTCAGGTCATGATCCCAGGGTCCTGGGATTGGGGCCCCACATCGGGCTCCCTGCTCAGCAGGAAGCCTGCTTCTTCCTCTCCCACTGGCCCTGTTTGTGTTCCTGCTCTCACTATCTCTCTCTCTCTCTCTCTGTCAAATGCATAAATAAAATCTTTTAAAAAGGGGGGTGCCTATTAAGCACGTCACAGGTATCAGCTCATGAGATCCTCAAAACCCCAAGAAATAGAGATTCTTAACCCCATTTTGCAGATTAGGAAACTCAAATGTGCAGAGTTTCAGCATTTGTCCCAAATCTCAATGCCAGGAAGTAGTACACCCAGGATCAAAACTCAGTCTCTCTTAAGCTGTCTGTGGGTTCTCTTTGCACTGGGTGACGCTGGTGCTCCAGGCCCTTCCCTCCGACATGGGTCAACACTGAATGCACACTCCACACCTACTGTGTCACCAGCTCTCCTGAACTCCCGTGTACATGTGCAGCAGAGGCTGGGAACAGACAGCCACCTGGACAGTCAGAGGCTTCCAGGAAGCTCAGGGAACACCTGGTACAACCCTTCACCTTATAGTCCGGATATGGAGACCTGTTGGGGGCGGGGGGTGGTATAGAAATGATCTCTTTGTTCAGTGCCAGGTTTTCAAGACAGAATCATTCATACACATTCTGGCCAACTTCATTAACCAACGCCCCCAAAGCACAGTGCATTGGAAGTGTTCTGGCTCTCAAAGCATCCAGGTGGGGACTTGAGGAGGGGCAGGAGGGGGCCCAGGGAGGGGAGGAAGAAAGTAAGAGTGACTGAGTGAAAAAGAAAAGGAATAAAAAGAAAGAAGAAGGAAGGAAAGAAGGAACGGAGGGAGGGAGGGAGGAAGAAAGGAAGAAAGGGAGAAAGAAAGAAAGAAAGAAAGGGAAAGCTGGGCCTGAATTCAAACAGAACATATTCTGTCCGGACTGAATTCTGTTTGTTCGAATATGTCACGCACTCAGCATTTGGGACGAAATACTGGCATTCTCACGAAAGTAAGTCAGATGCAAAATACACCATTACAACTTAACATATCCAGTATGTAATGTGTACTTAACAGAAAGGTATCTGGGACCCTCGGCCTCCTCCCCATCCCACCCTTCAGACTTCCTGCCACAGGGTGGGAGGCAGGCCTCAATGCCACCTTTGTTTTCAATCCTCTGATACCAGAGGCAGTTGGGGACCATGGGAGTCCTCCGGGGTCCTCCGGGAAGGGGGCGGGGGAGTCTGGACCCTGGTTCTTCCAAAGGGAGACCCGGTTCAGGAAATGCGTCCCTGATTCTGGAAAGAGCCCCCAAGGCCCAGAGCCCAGAGAGAGGTGGGAAACAGCACCCCAACCTCTTATTTCAGGGAGAGTTACCAAATCAACTTCCACTCCTGGTCTCCTCTGTAAAAATCAAGGCTAGCCTGGCAGAAGCCGGCTCTGAAGGTGGCCAGAGAGGCTGGTTCCCTTCCAAGGCCTGCTTGGTGCTGCCCAAAATGTACTTGGGTGTCCATGTTGCTCTTCACCAGGCTAGACGCGACATGCTGGGCCTTGCACAGAATAGCCCCCCGCCCCAGGATCTGTAGAGCAAGCTGGGTGGTGGTAAGGACATAATTTAAAGCTGTTGCCTAGTGTTCTCCTAAGCCATGCCGTACTTTGAAAAAAAAAAAAAAAAAAAGAAACCGGAAAAAAAAAAAAAACCTTCATCCTTCAGGCAACAGCTGGAAGGCTTGGCTGAATGGTGTGGCCTCAATGTGGAGGGTCACAGGGTACTGATCTAAGGGCTAAGAAGTCTTGCTCACCCAACTGTTGACACTCAGTAAACGGGACAGGCGGGGCTAGTGTGGGCATCTGAGGAAGAAGGCCCCCTCCCCACCCCCAGCCAGAGAAAGAATAGGAAGCAACTTCTATTCAGGGTTCACAGGGGTCCCTAGCCCCCCTCCGCCCCCTGCCAAAGCCACTGGGCCCTTTCCCTGCTTCCAAGTTACCTTGTATTATAACAGGATTAAAGTATATTTAGCTCCTCTATTAGCATACTTTAGGCCCATTTTGGCCTACTTAAGGCTTCCGGCTAGCTTTGATCAGTTTTGCGTTCTACTGGCCAACAGGAGGGCCCGGCAGGCAAAAAAAAAAAAAAAAAAAAAAAAAAAAAAAAAACAATTGGGGGTGGGGAGTCAGACTGTGAAATTATCCTGATGCTCCTTCTCTTATTCCCAATCTTCCATTGCTTTTCTTAAAAGACCCAGTTTACACCCAGAGTAGGCAGGAGGAGAGGGGAAGGGAGCAGGAACCAATAATAATCAGTCTTAGTGGGAAGGGGAGAGAAAGGGTTTGAGCATCTCCTAAGAAAAGGAGGGGGGGAACCCTATAATTTCTACAGTGTCTGCCTTTTTATTGCTTGCATTTGCATATAAATTAAATCCATATTGTAGCTTTAAGGCAAGCCTGGGCTTAGAATTCCACCCAGCTCCGGGTCCCATTGTCTTATATCCCGTTCTAGGCGGCAGTGAAATGAAAAGGGAGGGAGCTCCGAGGAAGGAGAAAGTCAGCTTTGTTGCGTTTTTAATTTGCCTGTTTGTTTTCTCCGCCAATTACAGGCAAATTAATATTTAAACTTCGGGAGGCTGCGAGGAAGTGCTTACAAAATAGGTTTCCGACTCCAGGGTGTGCAGCCTTCTGCTTTCGGCCATCGTGGGGCTGAAATTTCCTGGTGGTGAAATGAAAAATAATAATCGTAATTAAGTAACAGCTTGGACCTAGATCCTGTTTCGATTTCTTCTCTCATTGTGCCAAGGGCCGCTGAGATTCATGGTGCTTCTGGAACGATCGCAGAGGGCTGGGGTGGGCTTTGGCGGGATGTCCCCTGTCCTAGGGTCTACTGTGGACCAGAGCTGGGGCCCAGCACAGCTCCCCTCCGTGAAAGTGGCCTGGGATTACACTCTCATTCAGTAGAGTGTAACCAGGGAGCGATCAGACGCTGGGGTCAGCCTGCTTCGGAACCCCATGTGCTATCCTAGCAAACACATCAGGGTGGAAGTGGTCTCCTAAGTGAGATCTGCAGGAAACATGGGTGGAAAGAGCCCCCATGCTTCTGTCTCAAAAAACATAGAGTTCCGAAGCAGCGGAGAGCCGCGGTTTCCCCCCACCTTGAGTTTCAGCCTGGCCCAGTCATAGGATGGAAACACACTTCTAGAAACTCCTGAATCAAAAGGCAATCAATTACACAAAGTTCTGCTAAAATGTTGGGGAGGCAGGAGGCCCCAGCGGGGCCCGGGTGTACTCTCTGTAGGATGTGTTGTTTGGCTTATTTTGTAAGTGAATATGTGTACCCTGCATTGAGCCCTTTTCCTTTCCACTCCCCTCATTTCCCGATTACTGGGACTCCTCATTATTGATGCTGCTGGGATGTGTCATCTAATGTGGGAGGAGGCACCTAGTGAATTATTATTGCTATTAAATCCCTCTGACAAATGTCCATTCTGACATGACATCAATAATCGGTTCCACTATGTCCTTGGACCTCTTTGGGTTCTTTGCTATGCTAAGCCCCCTCAAAGCCAGTGTCTTGAGCCTGTGCAACATCTTACACACTTCCAGTTGTTCTGCCTAGAGGTTTTCTGGCTCCACTAGCCTTCCCTCACCACCCTCCATAACATTTCTTTCCCAGAAAGAAAGCCCAAAACACTGCAGCTTCCTAAACACGGCCTCCCTTTCCTTGTACTCAGAACTTCTCAAAAAATCCAGCATCCTCCCAGGATGCAGACCCATGCCTCTACCCTCCACCAAGGTCTTGTGCATTTCATTTCCATTTCCTTCAAAGACCACTCCAAATGCCCGGTGTTTCCCCCTCAACAGCACGGCTCGGCAATTTTTATTTCTTTGAAATAAGCCCCTTCATGACTCCTCCCTGACCTGGTCCCACATGGGCCCTGCCAGATGGGATGCAGTTTCATAGTGAGTCTAATTGGCTGTGTTTTGCCCATTTGCCTGACCTGTATCTCTGGAAAATGTAAGCTGCCCACACTGAGGATGCCAATTCCAGCATCTCTCACTGTGTGTCCAAAAAAAAAGGAAAAGAAAAGAAAGAAAAAGTTCAACCAGATACCTAAACTTTTTTTTTAATTAATTAATTAATTTAAGAGAGAGACAGAGAGTGAGACCTGAGGCCGGGGGCTGAGGGGGCAGAGGGAAAGGGAGAAGCAGAAAAGCAGACTCCCCGCTGAGGATGGAGCCTGTTTCTGGGAGTCTGGGGTCCCCATGTTCCCAACCCATGAGATCTTGACTTGAACTGAAATCAAGAGTCAGATGCCTAATGGACTGAGCCACCCAGGTGCCGATGATAACTAAACTTTTAAGATCATTCATTGACTGATATATCCAGTTGTTCCAAAACAATACTCATAATAAGAACGACAGCTAACATTCTTGACTGGTGATTCCAAGTTGGGCTCCATGCTACATGCTTTATGGAACAAGTTATTTCTCACTTTTTATGCTCACAGCAACTCTAGGTAAACTAGGTACTATTATTAATCCAGTTTTACAGGTTATGTAACACAGAGAGGTTAAGCAATTTACCCTAAATCTCACAGCTTATTATTTGCACAACAAGGATTCCAACCTAAGCCACCTGCCTAGAGCCCGTTAACTAATGCAGCCATCTTGCCATGGTCCGAGAATGTCACCTGCACCAGGCCACAGGGGCGTCTGGGAGACGCTGAGACTCCGGGTATGGTATTCTCACGTCAGACTGAATGACAGCCCGCGGAGTGGATAAGATCACTCCCACTTTGCCGATGGGAACCGGAGACTGAAAGCTTAAGGATCCTGCTCCTATCCACTGCTAAAGGATAAAACTGATACATATGAAAATGTTGAACAGATGAATTGAGAGAACATGGGTTAACATGGGGCAGCATCGAACCAAAAATAGTGAGGAGGGCTCCGCCTCCAGGAGCTCAGGGAAGGATTTATAAAGAGAAAATGCCAGAGCAACGGGAGGAAACTGATCGGCTGTTGCTGAACCCCTCGCTGGCTGTCTCTGATGGGCTGTCATGGCATTTTGGGTTCATAACCTTGAGGCATTTACAGGCTTAGATTTGGGTTTCCTTGGGTAGGCCACAATGACATTAGAGGCCCCTTGTTTAATTGATTTAACACTATAATCCCCCTCTTTGTAGAGTTCACGCCCAAAGCCAGATCAGCATGACTCCAAACGCCTTGTTCTTTCTGCTCTCCCACCTGTTCCCAGTGCAGATCTCACCTCAGAGAATACAGCAGCGTCGGATAATAACCCCTGAGCTCAAAAGCCAGCTGACTTCATCACCGGTGCACACTGGGGCTCAGCACTACTCTGGCGGGTCACCGCAGGTCACCCCAGGGCCTGCAAAAAGCTGCCCAACCGTCCCTAACCTCACAGACCTTCCCCTGCTGGACTGCGAGGAGCAAAAGTCAGACAGGCACTTGGAAATGGGCCTGCCATCTGACCCAAGTAGCCATTTGTTTTCAAGATCACTGGCATTTCAAATGCTCCCTTTTGATTCCAGTGTACTGGGGGAGGGGTCCCCCAGACCTTCTGAGCCAGCCTAGCTCCTCCCCACCCCAGGCCTTCTCTGGCCCACAGCTGCATCTGCCCAGACACAGCCTCACTCTCTGGTCTACGTCCCACCAAGGTCACAGTCAGCCAGGTGGAATTGTGATGATAGGTGAGTTTGGCCCCGAGACCCTCCTCTCTGAATCTTCCGGAGCTGAATTAACTGTTTGTCATTTCTTTAAAACCAGGAATAGACACATATGAAACAAAATTCAAAAGAAACAAGAAAGCATACAGTGAAAATTTCCCTCCACCCCAGCCCAGACGTGTGCTCAGCCAAGACTTGTGCTGAGAGCCACCCACTTTCCCTTCCCGGAGGCCCCAGTGATTTTTGTGTGTATCCTTCCAAAGAGAACCTGTGCACATACAAGCAATTTCAAATATGTGTTATACATATATATTACTATTATATATACACATATACATATATACATATATACAAATACACACACACACACATATATTACTATTCATGCAAATGGCTGTGTGTATTCTGCAATTACTTTGGTCACATAACAATATGCATTAGGAATTATTCCGTATCCATCCAGAGAGCTGGTTCATTCTTTTTAATGGCTGTGTAATATTTAATTATCTGGATATACCATAATTTATCTAAGAAGTCCTCTATGGAAGTAGGCTCATAATTATTTGACTCTAACCCTCTTGTTGCTGCCAGTGTTTTACTGATAGCCCTGTATCTGCTCACTTTGCAAGTGCGCTAATGTATTTATAAGAGAGATTCCTGGAGATGAAAAGGAACATGACTTTTTCATTTTGATAGTTATTATCAAATTACTCTTCATAGAGATTTTATCAATTTATGCTTCCAACAATATCGTATAAAAGTGTCTGTTTCCCCACAGCCTAGGCCGGCACTGGGCGATATAGTAGACCTTTATGACCTTTGCCAACTGGATGGGTGAAGACCAGTGTCTCATATTTTAAATGTGTATTTCTGCTCTTTTGCGTGAAGTTGAGCAACTCTGTAAACGTTTTAAGAGCCGTTTGAACCTCCTCCTCTACTGTAAATGATGTCCATTCCTGGATAAATTTTCTGTTGAGTCGCTGGTTCTTTCCTTTTTAATTTATAATGGTTCCTTATATACTAAAGTAATTTACTCTTTCCCAGTATGATGAGTTGCAAACATTCTCCCCAGTTTTTCATTTCATTTTGTTTATGGCATTAGTTTTGTTCTTTTTTTTTTCCTGATGGCCTTTTTTTTATAGTCTGGATTCTAATTTCAACCCTGTCCCTAACTGTGGGTAACTTAATAAGCCCAGTGGTGTTTGGGGATGCTGGTCCTATTCTAAAGGGTGGGAGGTGTTTAAAATGCCCGCTGGAATGCCAATGGCCAGTCATTCAACAGGTCCAGATCGCTTCCCTGGCCTGTGGGCTGAAGGGGTTAGACTAGATGCTTTATAAGGTCCTGCTCGGCTTGGGCGTCTGAATCAGAGAAGCAGATGCCCCTAGGCCAAGGGTTTTGCTGTCCACTCTCCTAGCGGGCACTGTTTCTGGATGCAGACAAGAGAAGCATCCTCTTAGCGCAAGGGTCTTGACTGCCCTGAGCCACAGATCCTTGTCCCCTATCTTTTGGGAGAGCCTCTACTGCCACCTCCACAGGGCAACCACACAGGTGTACGAATTCAGACCTAATACTCAGTGGCCTTCAAAGCAGACGGGAGTCTGGGTTACCGCAAGCAGCCCTGAACTTCAGCCTTCCTGCCAAAGCCTCTGAAACAACACCTTCCATGTGGATAGTCCCCGAAGCCCTCGGGTTGGCCTTTGGAGTCACTCCGTAGGCTCACACTGTGAGAGCTATAATCACGCAGGAAAACACACATGATTGTGTTCCATTACCTGGATAATACCAGCACCCCAGACTTGGGGGAGCTGGACTAGGCAATAGGCTTCGAAGGATCTGGACAGTGGCAGCTGGGCTGGCCTTCGGTACTGCCATCATGGTTTTCTGGAAAAATGCTGATTTCCTTCAGCTGGTCTGCGCCCTCCCCTGGGAAATAAATATTTCTTCCTGGCATCCATCCTACAACTTCTCTGGCTACCACAGAGACAAAGAACTCCTTCCCTGGCATTGGGAATGGCTTGTTTTCATCAAAGAATTCCTCTCTGGCCTCTTGAAGAAGGTCTTGGTCTGGGTCTAACAAGTTCCTTTCTCCCTCCTGCCCTAATCCATAGTCTCGACTGACATTTTCTGAGGTTAAAAAACGTACCTCCCCAACAAAACAACAAACCCTCCCCCTCATGCCTGTCGCAAGATCCTTCCATAATTTAAAGGGCATTGGGTCTTCACAAAAGGGAATCTCCTTTTACACTCCTGGAGCTGGCCAGACATTTCTATTTTCAGGATCACTCTTTCGGATCAGAAAGAAAGAAGACCATTCTATCCCAATACGCCATTGAAATGGACTGTTCGAAGTGCCCTGGGCTGGAGCTGGGGGCTGAGGGCAGAGAGGTGAGCAGGCCAGGTGCCCCAGGGGCACACAGCCAGAAGAGCTCAGCCAAGTTCTAGTGGACAAAATTCACTGCCCTGCCTGGGAGAGGAGCCCAGTGTAGCAGGCTTGCTGATGCTCACCTTGGGAGATTCGAAGAGTGTGTTACCTTGACAAGACAAGCTGTCAGGCCAGGAAATGTCATGACCAAGGAAGCTTTGTTGGCGGCATCAAAGGGGAGCAGGAAGAAGAGGGACAGCTGAAAGAAAGGAGGAGCCCAGAGCACCTCCCAATTTGGCCAAAAGTAAAGCCTGGGTCCAGCCTTGACAGCATGTGCCTCCCAGAGCCGGACCCAAACACCCCTGGAGACCCGTGCTGTAGCCAAGGAAGTACACTGCACCAGAAGCCAGGCCAAAGGCTCACAGGTGTTACATTACTCAAAACCAGCACCCTTCCGAAGGAGAGGAAACAGGCTTGCATACGTGGAATGATTTATCCGAGGTTACCCAATTAGGAACTGGAAGCCATGATATTAAAACACAGGTCTGTTCACCCCAAGCCCACAAGTGCACTTGCTGAGTGGGATGAAGGCCAAAGGGACCCAGAAGCCTTTGTCCTTTCTCTCTACTTCCTGCCTGTCTGCTCCCCAAAACAGACCAGAAGCAGGCCTGGACCCAAAGACACAGGCCTGTTTCTCCATGAGACTCAGTGTGTCTCCATGAGACTACGGGATGTCAGAAAGCACCTGTCTCACGGGGGTTCACATGTGCTCCAAGGAACCCAGGGGGCCCTGAGGAGTGTGGCCTGTACAGCATCCAGACAAGGCTGGCCACCAGGCTGTAAGGGGGCTCGCCATCCTCAGCCAGCCCAACGCCACTGTTGTCTTATGAAACTTGCGAACAAGATGTTATTTAAACAAAGGGACTTGGCCCCAAATGTTTAAATAAAGGGACTTGGCCCCAAATGTTTACAAGCCACTGATGAAGTCTGACCACTCATAGAGCCCAGCAGGAAGATGTCAGACAGCCGAGCTGCTTTAACAGTGGAGGCTTGTGCTGTGCTGAGTACTGACCCAGGTCGCTCTGAGGAAGCCCAAGGTCCGGCTGCGTCTTCTGCTTGGGAGCATTTGTGGAGAAAGCTGAACGGCTGGGCAAACCTGCTCCTGGCAGGCAGGGCAGGCCCCAGAATGCCAGCAGCCCAGGGGTTCTGGAGCACCTGGGGGGGATTCAGGGTATCTGAGGGTCCGCAGGCATAAAGGACCAACAGAAAGTGCCTCTGTTTCAGGTCAAAAGGCCTGGGTTGGGGCAGCGGCTCGCACACAGCATGAAGGCAGTCAAAGGTCTACACATGCCTCATGCAGGCCTCTGCCTCCCCAGCGGCCAGCCAGCCAAGCGTGGGGTTCTGCACCCATCTCAGTGATCCTGTGATCCTGGATACCTTGGTCTCTCTGGGTTTCATTTTCCTCAGCTGCAAAATGGCGCCCATCCTATCTTCCTCACGAGATTGGCCCTTACTCTGGGGCCTCGTGGATGGAATTTGAACTCTTGTGCCTCAGTTTCCATGTTAGTCAAAGGCGCTTCAGAATCCCACCTACCTCATACTCTCACAGGAGTTAAATGACTTAATAAATGCAAAACACTGAGAATAGTCTTGCACAGAGCAAAAAATTACACTGCAATGTGGTACACATAATACGCATTTGAAAAAAAAAAGCTCACATTACGCTTATCCTTACTACATACAGGACAGACTTACTCATATTTCTCACCCTATTCCATGCAAATTTACCTACTACACTTTCTTTGCGAGTTAGATGCCTCCCTGTAAATTGACTTCATGACTCACCAAGGGGTCATGAAACACAGTTTCAGGGTCACCCACCTATTGGAATTTGCATTTTGAGCCCCATGGACGGCACATGGTACCCAGACCTGCTCCTCAGAGGGAGGGTCCAGGAGACCAAGGGTCTTCTGCTGGTGCAGCCTTTTGTGTTGGGAGTTTGGTTGTGAATCCCACAGATGGGGTGAGTTACATACACTATAGCAGGTCCACGAATGTATACAAACATCTGTGGGTTGCCAGGGAGTGGCGGGTCAGACCCAAATGTGGGGTCTATGTGGAGGGGGTCTGACGGCTGCCATACAACAGGTCTGTATGGCGACCAGAAGCCGCTCAAGCCAGTGTGACCAGAAATGTCTAAATACGTGTACCCACGCGAGTTAATAGACACGCACCGTTCTGAAAGAATCATAAGAGAATCCCAACAATCCAGCTGTCTTTCTCGGTACCTCTATAGACATGAGCGCTTGGCAGAAGCAAGGGTAGAAAGGACTCCTGAGAGAAGCAACCATGGCCAGGGAACCCAAGGAGGACCACAAACACCCCAGGGGAAGCTGCACCCACCTGAGGTCTGGAGGCTCTATGGACACAGTCACTGATTGGGGGAGCCACGCCAGGAGGCAAAAGGGAGGCATCCAACACCCAGAGGGACCCCCCCCACACACACACACACATGGCAGCCCCAGCCTTCCTTTGCCCCACGCCTTGGGCACTGTCCTCCAGTCAGGCTCCTCCCAGATTCCTCCCCAGGTCTCCCCTTGGCCTCACAGTCACAGAAACGTTGCAACGGTGGTGTCTCTTCTGAGTGGCTCCTTGGCCATAGCACGTAGTCCACTCATACCAATTCACGTCCTATTTCATCCGCCAGCACCCAGCACGTGTAACATTTCCAGGGAGGCCTGATCACGCCTGGGTCTGCCCATCATACTTACCACTTCATCTACAGTATTTTCTAATGTCTGATTGTCTACACCCTGAACCCGACCAGGACAGCCCGGCCTTGCTGAAAGCCTTCCAGGGACTCCCTGCTCTGGAAATCAAACCCAAGCGACCTGTGTCCTCGTCCTGTCTGCTCAGCCTCCCAGAGCCCCCCCACACACACATTGCCCCCCCTCTTCCCACACCTCCCTGAGTGCTGGACGTGGCCACACACCTCTTCCCCCAGAACTTCACATGCTGGTTCCTTCTCATTGTGCAGAACTTGGCTCAAACATTAACTATCCCCCAACAGAGCTGGCATGAGAGGATGGGCTTTGGGGAAAGCCTATGTTAGCTTCTTCCTCCCATAAAATCCTAAATGGCTCACTCTCAAAGACATCCAAATAAACTCCCAACTTAAGAAAACACCATTTTGAGACAGACCCCACAGCCCTGCTTTCCAACCAAATACCCCTCCAGACCCTTCCAGATAAAATTCAGCTTCCACCCCTGACCTTCCACTGTAAACATCTGTCATCCTTTTATAGAACTAACATAATGGGAAATCCTTAACTTTGTGTTTACCTGTTTCTCGGTTGTCTCTCCGACGATACCATAAGGTCCATGTTGGCAGAGGTCTTGACTGTCTCATTCAGGCCCGCATTCTAGAACATAGCAGGTGCTCTGCAAACATCTGTTGAATGAGTGCACTGACCATCATTTTGCCAGGCCCACAGCCAAGGCCTCCTTATACAGAGATAATTGTATCCATCACCAACACCTCCAAGTTGTTCAAGACCATCTGAAGGAGAAGGGAAGGAAAGAGCAGTAAGGGAACTAATGTTTACTGAATGCTAGACACTTTGCAAACATGATCTCATTCAGTCCTCGTAATAGTTGTAAGAAATAAATATCAGACACCCTGCTGGCAGCCCCATCCCATTCTCCTGGCTCCCACCAGCCACATACACCCCCAAGGCCTCTCTGTCAGTTGACTTATGCCCTCCCTGCCCCTCTCCCCAGGCAACCCAACCCCTCTGCGTTCTGCTCCCACAGTTCCTGCCCACCTCATGGGTCCCCCAGTGACAAGAGCAGCAAAAAAGGAGCTCCCCTCAAAAGAAACAACTAGAAATGCAGCCATGGTGAGAAGCTTCTGTCCATCAGGGCACCCCTGGTGCCCGGTGGGGTATAGACAACCGTTTACAATTTTGTGATCACAAAGACAATGTAGAAAAAAAAAATGTTCTGATATCAATGTCAAAAGAAAGAAAAGGTTGTATCTACCCATGTCAGCATGATGGGAGCAAACAGACAGGAGCTAGAAGGTGCTGGAGAAAAGCGAAAAATTGCCGTTTGGAGTGACGGAGTGGTAGAACTATACTATGAGTAGTTTTTCTCATTAAGTTTTATTCTTGCTTAAATGCTAGTCTTAAAAAGAAAATATTAGGAAGGAGAGAGAAAAGAAAGGGAGAGAGGAGAGGGAGGGGGGAGGGAGGGAAGGAGGGAGAAGAAGAGGGAGGGAAAAGAGGAAGTAGGGTAGAGGGGGAGATGGGAGGAGGGGAGGGGACAGAAAAGTGAATCCCCAGCCCATTTTTCCCAGAATCTGACTGCTGTCCACAGAGAAGGAGAGCCAGAGCAGCCCTTGCCACCAGCGGGCAGAAAGGTCCTGGTAGCCAAAGAGAGAGGCAGAGCCAAAGGGATGGGAAAGAGACAGGTGTCTAACCATGTCACCTATCCCCCAAGTGTCAACCATGATGACATCACTCTCAATCTGACCCTTAGAGGGGCTCAGCCTTCTGCCCTCACCATAGAACCAGCCTCCCAGCTCTCCCGCCTCTCCCGCATGCATGCGGTCCTCAGCTCAGTCCACACTTTACCCTTCCATTCCCTGTTTCCTGTTCCCTTTCTCCTTCAAAAGCCAACTCAAAACTCTCCACTAAAAACAACAACAACAACAACAACAACAACTCTCTTCTTCTTAGAAGCATTTCTGGATTACCTTTCACTCTGTGACTCTTCAGGGACTTGTCAAATGTTTGTCTTCCTCATACAGAATGCAACAAAACTTCAATATTTGGAAAGAACATGGGCTTTAAATCCCAGCTCTGCCACTGCCCAGCGGTGTAATCTTGGTCAAGTCGCTTAAACTCTTTGAGCCTCAGTGTCTGAAATCATCAAATGGAAATACTGATACCCCTCACAGGGCTCGTCTAAAAGGTCAGTGAGATAATATACACGCAAAAATCCCTGAAAGGGCTGGGCAGATAGGAAGTAGTCAATAAATTGTAGTTCTTACTGTAATGTGTGGCATAAAATTCTGTGAAAGCAGTCGTGCATTTGCACTCTGAATTGCATCACCTTGATAAGAAGGAGATGTGAAACTCGCTAAGGAAGAAAACTGTCCCATTTAAGTCTTATGTCTCTCCCTAACCCCATCCCTATTCTCCTCAGAGCATGCAACCCATAGTTAGCAAAGAGTCAGGTGGCCAGACTCGTAGGTTGTTGAAGTTCAGTCTTAAGACTCATCCCACCAGAGCTGGACTGCTGGTCCACCCAGCAGTTGGGGCCAGCTCAGGACTAAGGAGGAGATGGGGAGAAGGGTGGGCTCTAGGTGAAATAGGAGACTGGAGACTCTGTTTCCTGGGATTCAGTGCCTTGGATCACCAGGCCTCACATGCCTACCCTGCCCTCCTGCACCAGGAGCCTGCAGCCAGCAGAAGCTGAGACCATATTTTCTCCTGGAAGGGTCTGGAAACCAGCCCCCTGCACTCCCGACCGTCTCCCCATAAATGTCCCTGTGATGGTCTCCATTTTAAAGGCTCTTGCCAACCAGATAAGCTAGGTTAATATTAATAATAATGATGACTACCATTTATTAAGGGCCAACATTATGCCATATTATTTATAAGTGTTATTGATTTTTAAATGTTCATTGAATAACAATACACATATTTTCCCTTTTTTATTAACCAAAGACATATGTAACGGGCAGCCAGAGCTCTCGGTCAGCATGAAACAGCATCCATGAGTGCAAGGAACTGCTCTACCTCCAGCCCAAAGCTAGAACATGTCAAGTGTGGGTGCCCAAGGCAGCCTTAGCAAGCAGAGATCGGGAGATCTTGTAAGCAGCCACCTGAAAACACTGGAACTTACTATAGGTCCCTCCTCCCGAGAAGACTCCCTTGGAAGACCTCAAGTAGGGAACTGCTGAGCTCATCCAGTCATTTTATCTTGCAAATACTATGCTCCCATCCAGAGATGACAAGAGTCCTAGTTAAGATCACACAGCTGGTTTCAGAAGCTGGCCGCCTAACCCCAGCACCCTGCTCTGGGCTGGAAAGCTCAGCAGGTGGTGGTCAAGACAGTCTGTGAAGTTGCCATGCTCCACCCCTCTTGCTGGGAGTCCTTGAAGCCCCACCCCTGCGTCTCTACGCACGTGCTCCCACCCCTACCCTCTGCTCCTGGGGCTCTCTTTGACCCTGGATGCCTCTTCCTATGGGCCCTGAGCATAGTTTCCAGAACGCACTGGCTGGGTTGGAGTGCCCACAAATGCAATCCGACATAAAACAGTCTAACCAGGAATTTAGGTATAAGGAAATGTCAAACATCAAAGTACCTCCCCCCAAATTGTTTTATGAGCCCTTGCTTTACCAGCATAGATGCCCTCCTAATTAGCCCTCTTCCTGTGCCCTTGTTTCTAGCAGAAAGGGTGGGTCAAATGGGGCTGCTTATAATACATACATATTACTTACAAAATAGAGATGTGTGTGTGTGTGTGTGTGAAATGAATGAAACAAAGAAACTTACTTGCTAAAGATTAGGCCTTCCCTCACCAACAGTGCATTCTCAGAACATGCTTCATGGCTAATGAATTTTTATACATCATTGTTATCTGCACATCTATATTACTGGAGAAGTCTTAAAGATGCAAATAGAGTTTGCTCAAGACATACCATTACCAGGTTCTCCGACACCAAACATTTTACCGTGTCTTTAAAACCAGGCCTCAGGTTTGCAGATTTGCACCCTAGGAACCTGCCTCCCCTTCTTGAAATTCAAACAAATATTTACTGGTTGTGCAGTGATCAGTGAAGCAAAGTCCAGGCTGTCCTGGTGGGGTGAGGGTCTGCTGGCGACATTGTTTTGAAAATGGAACTGTTGCCAACCCAAAGCGATCAGCGACTCCACAGTGTGCTTTGTCGCCTTCCAAGAGACACCCAGGGACTCGAAAGTTTATTCCAATTACAACGGCTATGCTTCAACCCCCTAAGAACTCTTCCGGAAGTGTGCTGGAACATGTCACACACTCTTTCGAAAACCCCCCATGATAGAGAAGTTTCTTGCTTCTGAGGAAGATCTGAGTTTCGGAAAGAGTGGAAAGTCCTTTTGAGTCAAGTCTGATGAATAAGGTGAGTGATCTGGCTGGGAGAAGCCATTTGGAACAAGAGTGAGGTCTGGATATAAAATCACAAAACTGCTTTGATTTGTCTATGACAGGGCATGTGTGTGAATATGTGATTTGCACACTAACTCATAGAGGTCGTTCTGAAAGTGACACTCTTCGAAGATCAGGAGTCAGTACGGGGTGGTGGGAGGAACGGCATATCCGTTTGAGGTCCTTCTTTGGAGTGGTCAACTGTTATTTAGAGATGCCCAGAAAACTCTATAAACCGGGTATGAGATCATCACCTTGGAACCCACTTGGTGACCGAAAGCAGAGATCCCATCAGAGCCTGGAGTGGAACCCACTCCGAGCCCAGGCCTTGGGCTACACACAGGTTTCCATGTCCCCTCAGGTGGCAAGGCTGGGAGGGGGCCGGGCGTCCCCCTTCCCACCCCTTCCCCAGCCTGCTGGCTTGTGGGCTCTGTTGTAAATGACACAGCTAATTAAGGAGAGTCCTACCGCAGCTCTGGGCTGGAACTGCCCGAGCGGGCCAGCCTTCCTTGTTCCACAGCTTCCAGAAGCATCCATATTTCAGGGGTTAACAGCTCATCTGTAAATAAAATAAAATATCCTCTGGGCTGCAGCCAGGTAGCCAGGCCCTGCCTTTGGCCTGAATGTGATTAGGAAGTCGTCAGGATGGAGGCAGGGAGAGGGTGAGGGGGTCAGCGGGAGGAGGGTTCAAAAGGAGATTTTTAAGACCTCTGAGGAGGGACTTTGGTGATTGATTTCCAAGAGGGGTTACACACCACACACACACGCTCTACCTCCCTAGCCCCCCACTTTTGAAATTAAGAGACAAAACCTCATATAATAAATTAACTGCTTACTGCTCGAGGCCCCAGAGAAGAAACAGGAGGGCAGGGGCACCAGAGAGGCCTTGGACTTGGAAAGGAAGGTGGACGAGGGTACAGGAGGCAGCGGGGGGTGTGGGGGGAGGGTAGTTGTCAGGTTCTGCCCCAGTTGTGGTCAGATCTCAAAGGTGACACAGAGAAGGACACAGCAAGCTAGCAGGGACCCTGTCTACAGAAACAGAAAGGCTGGAGGGAGGCAAGGTGAGACCACAGGGGCGTCTCCTTGAAAACAGTCCATGCAAAGCTGTTCCTTTGATGAAACATGGCTATTGTTTTAAGCCCCCACCGAGCTATTTGCTTGGGCTTCACTGTCATTTTATTTTCTAGACCCATTTTGTGTTGAAGCCCTGTGCGTCTTCTTCAAGGGAGACACGAGCCCTGACACCGCTGCACAGACCCCATCTGATCCAACTTCAGCAAGAAGCCATTGGGCTCTTGAGAATGAACTCAGTAAGAGGTAAACTCGTCATTATTCCAGTAACGGTCAAATAGGCAACAGTCTCCACCCCTTTCCTGCGAACCTCAAACCCTTCAAAGGCAAAAGGTTGCTTAATAATAACAATAATAATAATAAGGCGACTTCCCTGAGGTGTAACACATGCTCACACAGCCAAAAAGCAGCAGTCACAGCAGCTTATGTTTTGTTTTCATTTCCCCCAATACTCTCGGCATGTAAGCAGGTGGTATTTTTACGTCTATCTTATATGTCTATCTATTTAGTCTCTTTAATAAGCTTGGAACAATAACGCATATGGGTTACATTAAGGGCTTGAAAATTTTTCTCACATCCAGCAACACAAGAAATTGTTCCCACTATATCTCACTTGTCTGCTTGTCTGCTCCCTTGTGAGCATTCCAGCCACCTTTCCTTTCTTTGCCCCAATTTCAGCATGTGGTGAAGGCATTAGCCAGGGTCACATTATTTTCCGGTTCCAGTTAGGTGAGGAAGAACAGTTGACTGTACTTTTGAAAGTGCAGTCAGCTTTGGAAATTACGGTCTTTCTTTCTTTCTTTCTTTTTCCACAGACGGCCCATCTATCAGAAGCCTATCATTTCTTAGACCTGCGTAGGACTCTTAAAAGCCAACATCTTTAACAATTGTTTTCCTACACGTCGGCGACAAAGAACAAAAACAAAGCGGCACACCCACACAGACACACAACTCAGGCGCTGCTAATTCTATCACCTTCAAAATATTTCTAACAAATGATTCCTCCATCCAGAGGGGCAAAGGAAAAGTTCCCCAGGGCAAGGGCTTGTCGAAAATTGAAATGTGTGTGGGACTTTCCTGCTTCCATGAAAAGATTTCTAAGATAGGCGCAGAAAATGAACTTCCGATGATTGTCTCCACAACATGAATGTGTATCTTCTGTGGGGAGAAAATCTGTAACCTCATCAAGGAGTAGAATTCAAATAAATTTTCATTGTCCCACTGCACAAAGCTAAGCTTAGACGAATCCTAATTTGTTATTCATTCTTCTTGTTTCATTCATAATTTGATGCTAAACGTGGTGACACAGCAGTGTCCCACAAATTCGATGGCCTCTGCCCTCATCTACAAGTCTTGTAGCCACACAGGTTTGGCTTTTATACTAAAAAAATGTTTTTAAGCTTACAGAGGTGCAGCATAAATGGAGACTGAGGAAGTTCCTTTTTCTATTCCCAGTGAGCCAACGTTAATTTCCCTCTAAAATCACTTTTTACTTTTTTTTTTTTTTTTTGCTTTTTTTTTCCACTTTGATTTTCCATTCAGGCTAACTGGGCTCTGCAGTATTTCCCGAATTTGAAGCAAAAATTCATCCTGACGAATGCTTTCGGTTTAAAACTAATGTTTGCCCCAACTGGGTAGCTACCGCAGATACCAAAAGGCTTTCAGAAAATATTCCACAACCTGATTTTTAATTTCCTGCATCATCAGCTACTTTTATGATAATATTTAATCTACTGAAACAAAACCAGCCTGGGGGGCGGGGAGAAGAAAACAACAACAAGGAAGAGAAGGAGAATTTATTTTTAAGAGCCCGTTCTCAAGTAAGGTGGCTAGTGAGAATCAAAACAGCTTCACCTACAGGGACTAGTTCTCTGTCTCCCTCTTTTTCCTTTCTCAATTTTTGCCTTCTTTCCATTTATTTCTTTCCTCTCCTTTTTTTTTTTCTCCCAGTGGCCGAGCGAATCACGTCCAAGATTATATTTCACTATATACAGCTAATGGGTCCCAATAAGCAAAAGGCTTCAAGAAAGAAACTACCCCCCCGACCAAAATTTGAAAAAAGACATTGCAGAGTTATTAATTATATAAATAAAAATAGTCAACTGTGGCCCAGATGTGCCAGACCCCAAACTGAAAAGATGCCCGGTGAGTGCGTCACCTCAAGAGGTCAAGTTTGGAAAATTTGGCTCGGGTGCCCCAAGGGCCAGGCCACAGTGGTCATAGTGTCATTATCTGTTAAGTCAGGGAAAATCGGGAAGAGAGATAGATAATAAAATGCCTCAAAATTCAGGGGGCTCCTTTAACTCGGGCACCTCAAACTTTTTATTCCAGAGCCCCTTGTTTTAGAGAAGACTCAGACAAGAGAGAAATCTGAGGGTTTTGTGGGTCTCTATTTTCCTACGTCTGTTACACCACATTTCCTAGAACGAAGCACTCCAGCGAGAGACAGTTAAGCCTAGCACAGTGCAGAGGAAAGCATTCCTGAGAAACCGTGCCCTAAAGAGGCGACTGAGCCAAGCCAATGGCCCCCTCCCTTAAAGGAACTGCTCCCAACCATAAGGTGAGCCCCCCCGGAGGAACCTTTACGGTTGTAAGCACTGGCCTGGATCCGGCAGCTCAAAGCCATTAGAATGGGCCCTTCCTGAGTGGGAAGACATTTCTGGAAGTTTTGCTTGTGTCTTTGGGAGAAAATGGTCCCTTCCAGGAGCACTGTGCTGGTGAATCCTTGTTCAGCAAAGTAGGAAGTGTCACTGGAGCATGAGCCGTGACAACGGGGTGTTCGTGCCCGCACATACCCCGTCCTCTGCCAAGCAGCTGCTGCAGCTGCAAATTGCAAGGCGAGCTCCAGAAGATGAAAAGAGGCCAAGAGACCCGCAGTCACAGCGGCCGCGGTCATGGACCGCTGGGAGAGAAAGTTCAGGTTCTGGTAAAGATGTTTCCCTGGAAATGAAGGGGAAGTTTCCTTTAAGCTCCGTAATTAGCTTGTTGGAAAGCTCTCTGATTCACTTCACCCTAACTCTTCCTATCATGAATTTTGCATCATTCTATGCACAATAATGCACATAAAATTAAATAAACAATTTAATTAATTTAATTAAAATTAAATATTAAACATATTGTGTATAAGGAACCTGCGCTTTTGATTTAATTGGGCGGGAGTACCCAAAGCAGTTTGGGTAACAGCAGAAAATAATTAAAACCAACAAGTACGTTAGCCTCTGGGTACAAGAAATAGTTGGGAGCCTCCTCTTGAGAAAGGTTTATTTAATTAAAATTAAACTAATCTTTGGAAAACATTTGATAAGCATTTCATAATACAAATCATAATCCAAAAAATGAGGCTCAGCCTGCCTCTCCACAATGCAGGAAAATCATGTTAAATAATTTATCTCTGGCAGCAGCTACTTTTTTTACACACACACCCAAACACACACACGCAGTCATTCAATACACAATATGTTTGCCAGGTTCGAATTCTAGGTATCGTCCGCGTCTTCCAGAATCTAGATAAACATTAGCAAAGCGCACTAACACATACTATGTCCATGGTGAGAATGGTGGAGACTTGGTGCTTGATTTCAAACTGGGTGTGGATTTTCAGAGCCGACCAGCCCCATCGAAAAATATTTTCATGAATTTATTTAAAAAGGAAGAGGCAAATGATTTGACAAGTCAATATCTTCGTCTGAGTGCTAATAGAGCTGCAAAATACAGAGGGAGCGGGGCCCCCCAGTCATCCTCAGATACATTCAGTCCACAAGACAGAGAGGTTTAGTGCTTCATACCAGGAGAGGAAGACCGTTTATATTCCCACTTGTTTCCTTCCTCCAATCGGTGTGGCTAGACCTGTTACCCAGTTGCACAGCGTCGGATAAGATTAGACACAGACCACAAAAGAAAGACAGCAAGCAGGCCCATGCGCATGGCTCCCCGGGAACTATTCCCAGGCCCTGACCTGCCAGAACCCGCAGACATCCATCCACTCTTCTTTACCAAACTAAGGCGCATTTTGACACCTCTAGCCTGAGCACAAAAATCATCAAAATCTGCTTTGCGGACCAATTCCAAAGTTACTGAACACTTATGTTTCGGCTAACAAGCGCTTTTAGGCATAACTCTGAGCCTAAATCATGTAAATTCCAATTGTCCATCCCTTAAACATCCGGCACCCCCAAAGGAGGAAAATCAAAGTTAGACCATCCATTTGCCCAAATACTCTCCACTTCGATTTCAGTATATAGAATAACTGAGTCTTTCAGAGGAGTTAAGATATTTCCTTATATTCTAATAATTCATAGTGGATAAAGCAATTACATTAACCTCAAAGACCTGCTAGTACGTAATACTGCTTTTTGTTTTATCTTTAGAGCAAAAGATTTTCTCTACCTATCCTAACACCAAATCAAATTCTTTGATGATCATATGTATTCTGAAAATCATTGCTGCAGATTAAACATACCCACAGGTGTCACGCACGTAGAAAAATCTGAATCAAAGCTTAGTCCTGCCTATAGCAAGGTTATTTTGCACTGTCTTTGCACTGTGCTCTGTGAAGAAAGCTATGACAATGTACAACATGCTATTTTATAAGCAGTAATTCATAATGGCAACTAATAATTATTCCTACAATATCAAGCACTCCTCAAAAAACTCAGCTAAGCTTTTAACCACTTCTCTGTTGGGCTGAACTTTTCTTTGATCAGAAGAACAAAGTACCTTTGGAGACTTCCAGTTGGGCCCAGAGACACAGCGATCCAAAAGGTGGCCTGCCTATCCCCAGACTTAACTTAAAACATACACACACACACACACACACAACAAAACAAAAAACCCACAAACCTGGAGATTTGGCAAAGCTAAGAAGGATGAAAGCAAAAGATCCTAAAGCAATCTCCAGCTCAATTAACTCTTTCACGTAATTATTAGAAAAGGGTGTTTAACCCTCTAGGAAACGCCCAGCAAAGAGCCTGGTGCTGCCCTGGCTTCCTCCGGACAGGAACACAGCTGCAGAAGGGCTTCCCCTCTGCCATCCAGGGCCTGTCAGTGGTGCCCTTCATTTGCATGTCAATCCTTTTACATGATTAATATGTATTTATTGACCAGGAGGCCTTCCCAACCTAGGACAAAGGAAGACCGGCAGTCCCCTTTTATAGGGCAGCCATAACTTTCCTAGCAGGACGGACAATTGTGCACGGAAATAATTCTCTCTTACGTAGAAAGTTCCCACCATTCAGACACATGTTGTGATAGAAAGAAAATAGTCCAAATCCAGTGCCCAAAGCTCAAAGGCTGCCTCCACTCCTTTCCCCATAAAGCCATTCGGCGGCCTTTCCTACTACTTTGGCTGGGGAGGAAGGACAGGCACTTGGGAGACAAACGTGACCTGTGGCCCCAGGAGTCTGGTGAGTTCCTCCCCCTCATGAAGGCCCAGGAGGCTGAGGCCTGCCCCGAGTTACCTGAGGGGAAGGACCTGCCTTCTTCGGACACCGAACGAAGCTTCATCCAAAACATCCCATGATTTGACTCCTCATGAATCTTTTATCCACTCAAACACACGTCACATTTCCCAGATCGACACGTGCAGTTTTATTTATTAAACGGCAAACTCCATTTTTTAAAAAAAGATCAGCTTTCTCTCTACCATTAAAGATTCCCAGAAATCCTCTCCTCCTGTAATCTCTTCACTCCCTCCCACCCGGGAAAATAGATAAAGAAGAGCCGAGATGATTAAACAATGGCATAAACTTCCATTTCCACTCTGTCGTCTGCCTGTCAGAATGTCAGGGAAGACACTCTAGGTAAGTCTGGAAACACCGCAGGAATTGGGATGACTCTTCAGTTCTGACGCTGAAGATAGGAGTCAGGTCATCTGAGGGGGCCGATTTTATCTTGATCCTGGGTGGTTCTGGAACTTACCCTGATCCTTGGCGTCCCACCTCTGTGCATATTAAATCCTCGGCCCCGCAGAGAGGCTAACAGCTCACTGTCTAGGATTCCCAAGGAAAAGTTCACACAGCCCTCTCTTTTATAAGGTCCTTAACTACAGAAATTAATACAGGAAAAAAAAAAAAGGGACTTTCTTTGAGGTTGAAGTAGTTCAAATACAGCCTCCATGTAGGTCCCCTAACCTCTTGGAGGAAACACACACACACTTTTCAAGGGCCTAGGGTTTGAGTTCCAAACCTGAACACCAAGGAGACGTGAGTCATCTTTTGGCTCAAAGGCCAGCTCTGAATTCCTCCCCCTGGGATTCAACATCCTCCAATTATATGAAAAGTATTCACTTCGGGTAAATTCACTTGATTTCCAAAGAAAACTAATTCCGGGGTGTCAGTCCCCACCCCAGTCTGTCCCCTACGTACACCCTATTAAACCCCGGGAAGTTAGGGCCACAAGGTACGTTTGATAGGAAGACTGACCACAGACCTGCTCTTCACCCGCAGCCCCGTCTAGGCAAGGGGAGGAAAGCAGTTTAAAGAACCACAATGATCTCTGTTCCACTTCAACCAATTCTTATTTCACTGTGTCATTTTTATTCAAACTGGTTTATGTGTATAGACCACACCTAAAAGACTCCCAGAAAGAGCCCCAGAATTCCAAGAATGTATATTCCAAGGGCTAGGCCTGCAACAGTGAACTCAGGGAGGCAAAGTAGAAAATGGCCCCAGTGAGATGTTTCAAATTTCTGCCCCAGTGTTGCCCAATCGGAAATGCGATGCTTAAGATGGAGAACGTATTTGCCTTGGTAATAACTCTGTGGAACATTACCCCAAAATAGACCCAGAGCCACTTCGGGGATGCCCCTCTGGCTTTATCTATTTCATGTGACAACCAGAATGCAAGTCACCCTGCATTCCAGCCCTAACTGCCCTATTCCAAACCCAAAGCCTAAAGCTCTTTGACCCTGCTCCGTACAACCACAATTCCCAGAAAAATCCATCCAAAATGGTGGCACAGGGATCGACAGCATCCAGGAACAAATACAAGGATGAGAAGGAAAAGCACCCAGGAAAAGCAGATATAACCTCTAAATTCTGTAAATTGGTGGTATATTCTACTATCCCAAACAGATTTGATGTGGGAGAAGTAGGAAAGCATTTTTTTTTCCTGAAGCTACCGACGTCGTAAACTAAGGTAGGCTCCCCTAAACGTGACTTTGTTTTCTATTTCACAGGTTGTAAGTTCAGCCAAGTTAACCAACCAAAAAATGGTCCCAGAGGCATTGTCTCTGCCATTCCTGAAGTTAAGAGATGGACTCTGGTTCTGTTTACAATATTCCAAACACCCAGGCATAGCCTTCAGGAACCCATTCCGCAAATGTGAAAACCTGGGCTATATTGCACACCAAAACAAGCGCCTAGAACATGTGGAATTCATCCCTGCTGGTGCCCAATTCTGTGCATCAGGGGCATTCGGTGTAGGCCAGGTTGAGGGACTGAATAATTGATCAGGGCCCAACAGAAGGTTTTCCCTCTGATACTTGTCATTGTGAGACTCCATCGTCTGTTTGCGAAGGAGTACCTTTTGTTTTAAGTCTTCAACTTTCTGACCACCAACTCAGGCATTTTTCTGCAGGGGAGAGAAAAGCCAAAACCACACAAAAAGCCCTCTGGGTTTGAAAGAAGGGTTGCAGAGTCCTGAACACCTCAACTCTCACGTTGGCCCCCTCCTCATCTAATTTTGCAGGCCATTAATCCAGGATGGGCAGTAGAGCATTTCGGTATTTGCTTTCACATTAAAGTGACTGAGTAATTCATGAAAGTTGGCAACCGTTCGTGCAAGTAGCAAGCCCTCTTTCCTCCTTTCCCCACTCCGTGTGGCGTGTTCACATACCCTTCATGGGGCTCCCCTGGCCCCCCTAGGGAGCTTCGCCTTCCCTTTCTGCACGTAACCTTCGCAGGCCCTGTGGGGTGACTATGCTCTCAAAACCGACTTAGACTGCCCACTGCCACTGAGGACCTGTGTGGTCTAAGAGCCATCATCTGTTAAGGACAGAAAAAACACCTACAGAGGCCTGAATCCCAGGCAAGCTACATAGACGCGTCACCAGCTTTATAATAAGGAAAAGTACATTTTGTTTTCCAACCTGGTCCACTGACACTGGAGGGCAGTTCCCACTCTCACACTTCAGTAGCCTAGCTTCTTAAAAACAAAAACAAAAACAAAAAACAAGCCCTTCTAAAACAAAAGCAGCACTTTCACTTTCCTTGCAACCTGTGAGCTGGGAAAGGTGACAGGAGGAAGGGCGGAGGGACCCTCCTGGTTATCCACACGCAACCCCCCAAACTCAAACAATAGCTTTTGTGTCAGAGGGGCCTCCCAGCGTGGGCTAGCTGGAATGTTGGAGATGCCACTGTGTTGGAGTTAATAATATATTGTCACAAAGGAATTTCAGCCTGAACTCGGGAAATTCTCCTTCCAGGAGCTTCTACTTTTCCCTCTTCAAACTTTCCTGCTCTGTCTCAAAAGAATAAGAACTCACTGTCGTTTTTCTCCTGGAGGCTTTCTCCTTGCTTCCTTCCAACTGTCTCCCCCTGCCCCCACCGTGTGAAATGAGCAAAGAAGCCCTGATGAGGAAGGAGACAACCACAGGTCACTCAGTGAGTTTTGTATAATCCAAGGTTAAGAGGCTCCAGATCCATTTCCAAAGTGACCCACCCTTTCCAGAAGGGACTGCACACCCGTGGGCCTGTGTTATGTGCTCCAAAATAAAACCAGACAGAGAGCTGTCACTACGAACACAGCCACTTGGCCGAGCATGGAGAAGGTCACAAAGGCTGGTGTAGGGTTGGAATGGGAACGGAAATGAGGTCAGGAAACGGCACATGGGTCTCCTTGTTCCCTCCTGCAATGCACCCCGAGTCCCTCTGTCGAAAGGAAATGGAAGGGAAACCCGGGAGGTGAGGATAACCAGTATCTCCGAATCACGCATAAATTCCATACTTCAGGGAGCTTCAGGGTAGTACACTGGGCAACCCCAATGTACACACACAAACACACACACACAGACACACACTCTTCCCTGGTCCCTAATCTCTCAGTTCTCAAGTCAGGTGTTTGTAGTTAGGTCCTTATCCCATCCAGAGGGAGACCACAGCCACAGACCCAGCAAAGGAGTTCTTCCCTTCCCCAGGTAAGCCCACTGCAGGGGCTTTCCCCAACACCGGTCTCACAGCCAAATGAGCTTGTGAACACGGAGACGGCTGAGGATCCGAGACAAGGAGCTTGCTCGCTCGGTTTTTCCGGGGCCGTGTTTGCCATTTGCGGGAATAAATGAAGCATCAGTAATCTCCATAAAAGAGCTTTCACGCTTCATTCTCTGAAACTAAGTTGGGGCTTAGACGGAAAAGAAAAAAGGGACTTTTAATTTAAAGTAATGATCATCAACACTCTGGCTCTAGAGGGTCTCTAAGGGAGAAGGGGGTCCCCCACCCCACCCCAGGAAAATGGAGGGAGAGGACCATGCAGTGCCTGGCCAGGCCCATCTTGCTTTGCATGGATTGGTGGGCCAAATTCAAATGCGGGCAGCTCTCCTAGGAGGAGGGCAGTGGTACAAACAGCTCTCCCTGGGGTGACTGAGGGAGTGCGGGAGCCAGGCTGGGGAAGAGATGGAGACTCGCCCTGTGCCCAGAAATCACAGCCATCTCCGTGTCTTCTCTGCCCCAACATCCCTGCTTACTTTCATTGGGTGGCTGCTTCTGTTTGGGGCCAAAGTTTGCAGCAGGGTGCACAACGCACGTGCCTCCTTTCCCCACACCGCATCCCCAGGTCCTGCCAGGTAGGAGAGCCACAAAAGTTTTATTCCCCAAAGTGAACTTCGCTTACTTTAGCTGAATGAAACTGGCCTCGGGGAGACTGTATCCTTCAAATTCTCCCCTCCCCCAACACTCACCCAGCACCTTGGGCCCCTCACTTCCCTGCCTCTGACAAATCACCACACACTAGATATGCCCCGCCAATGACTTCCACCCGGTGAGGGCATTTCAGACAATAAATAAGGAACTCGAGGCCTGATGCCAGTGGAACTGGGTCCAGCCGTCCTCTCTGGGGTATCTACCTCCCGATTCCCCTGGCTTCTGCCTAAGGAGGAGACGCCACTGGGTCAGAGCCCAAGGTGAGGAGCACCTTCCGCGGAGGCTGGAGGTCGATCTGCAGCGGGGCGCAGGCTTGGAAAAGCGAGAAAATTGTGGAAGGACGCGTCACAGCTAGGCCCAGGCCTCTTGTGCGCGCCCTCCTTGCCCGACCGCGCCCTTCTGGAAGCTCCGCAAGGCCTGGGCGGAGAAGACGCAGAGCGAGAGCAATTCGGCGCCGCTGGTTTTAAAGAAATTCCAAGTAAACAGTGAACCAGAGCGGGAAACCGCAGCTGTGCATAGGGAAGTGACTTGGCCAAATTATCTCCAGAAGAGGATCGGGAAGGTGGGCAAACGTCTGGGCCCCGAAGGTGCTACCTTTTACCGAGGGAAGAGGTAGCAGGGGATTGGGCGGCTACTGGCAACTTTTCCTCGGCCCTAAAAAGGATCCCGCCTGGGGGATTTCGGAAGACGCTCACCTAGTCCGGGAAAATTCAGCTGGCGGCCCTTCTGGGGCCAGGGCCGCCCCAAGCACGCAAGGCGGAGGCAGGCGCGGGAGCCCTCTGACGCCTGGGCCTTCGGGCAGGCCAAGGGCGCGCAAGGCGCTGAGCCGGCGGGTCCAGCCAGGGAGCCGAGCCAGCGAGGGCTGGACTCCCCGTGGTGTGTGTGAGCGCGAGCGCGCCTCGTCTAACCGTTCAGGACAAGTTGAAGCAACAAAAATGAAGTCGATCTCCCAGCCTGGAGGTCCACCCACCCTCCTCCCTGTTTGACCCCAGGCCCGGCCGTTCAGAGCCGGGGCGTCTGCCGCAAGATTGCACAGCCGATGCGCATTGCTGCCAGGGGAGGGGCGCGGGAGCCATGGAGTCAAAGAGGAGCAGGGGGTGAAAGGAGAACGTTGCGGGGAGGAGGGCAGCGTGGCTGCCTCCAAGGTCAGCGCTGGTCCCTGGAGCCGGCTGGGAGAAGACAGGAAGGTCGGAACGCGCCGGCCTCCCTCGGAGCCGCAGGGAGCAAACTTGAGAGCTGGGCCGGGTGAGAGAGGAGAGGGAAGGCGGGGAGCCCAAGGGACGCCCGGGCACACACACAGCGGAGGCTGGAGAGCTTGGCCGCAGGAGGGTGGCCTCCGGAGCGCAAAACGGAAACCTTGGAGCAGAGGACGTGGAGGAACTCAGGGGCTGGGAAAACCATAGAAGATGACAGGAACGCGAACCCGGCCTAGACACAAATCGAAACTGCACAAAGAACAGTCGCTTAGGAGAACCTGGCGGGGGGCGGGGGGGGGGCGATGGCGGGGAGGGGAGAGGCTGCGGCAGGAGCGCGGGTCCTGTCGCTTGCACGGAGGTCGGGCGCGAGGACGTGGCCGCAGTGGCAGTGGCCCTTCCCTTCGCGTCTCCAAGGAGCGGAGGCTCAGGAGCCGCGGCCCGAGCTGGGCGAGCAGAATTGGGGTTTCGCGGTGCCTGGGGGGAAGTAGAGCCCCAGATGCGTTCCCGTCTCCAACATCCCACTCGACAGAGGGGACTCGGCGGCGGTCGGGGCCTGTTGCCTGGGCCGCCCTGACCGGAAGTGCATCTGGGAGGCGCCCTCGGCTCCAGGCCACAGGCTGCTCAGCCAGGCTGGAGCAAGGCCAAAGTCGCTGGGCAAAGGCGGCCTGCTTCTGCCCCCAACCGCCTGGGCACAGGTGGGAGGGGAATGAGGGGAGGCAGACACTGCAGATGGTGGAGGGCGGGGTCCTTGACTGGGGAAAAGAGAAGCGCCCCCCCCCCCCAGCAACCTAACCTGAGACCCGGGTGGAGTGGGGTTCCAGAGCGGGAGAGCCCGAGTTGAGCCCTGATTTAAGAGGTTGTGGTGGGGGGTGGGGGAGTGCAGGACGGGGAGGTGGGGGTTGAGGATCACTTCTACTTGAGATTTCAAAAGACAGGCACTAGCCCAGAACCCAAGCCTGTGCCCTTCCCTACCTTGTGCCAGAGTCTCCGTATGGTAGAGACTTAATACTGTGAGGTGCCAAGGAGGATCAGTCTGTAGTCTAACGATGCATTATTACAGTGTAAATTTTCTTGTGGTTCTGTGTGACCTTGGCAAGATGACCCTGGACCTCACCTTTCTTATCTGTAAAATGGGGATGATACTATCCAACTCAAACATATGAGGTTGAATGCAGTAAATTATGCCAAATAGCTAGCAGTTTGAGCTAGCAATAAATGGTTAGTTGTTCATTTTAAATTTCTGTAAGTGTCCTCTTCTGAACTGCCTCCATCCTGTCCAATGGACAAGTCTTGCTCATGGAAGTGAAGGAGAGTGGACAGGGTTGATTTCTGAGACTTGCTTTGTTTTCTTCAGCATCTAATTACCTTCAGCTTGGAGTCATGGAAACTATTAATGGCGGCTTCTCCCCAGCCTGTGCAGGCTGCCAAGCGGCAGCAGACCTTTATCGGTCAAGTTTCCCATTGTGTCAGCTTTATCAAATGGCAGAACTGGGAGTCTTTCTGCTTGCGTTGGTTGGTCTCTGTCGGGGCCCTAGCCCACTCTTGCAGCCACTGTGGCCCAATTTTAAATACCTGAGGGTCCCTCGCTTCCTGGGACTCCTTCCGTCTTGGCCGGAGGGGTCTCCTTCCCCTCTGCGCTGTAATTGTGTTCCTTGGGCACCTGCTGTATAGACTTCAGGCCTCAGGGAGAAGGAGGGCACCCTCCAGTGCGCATGCATGCATGGTGGCAGGGGGTAGGGGGCAGGAAGAAACTGCCAGGGAATGTTAGCTCCTAAAAGCCTGAGTGAGTTTTATCCCATCCCCAGCAAAGTTGAGGAGGGGGGATGCTCTCGCTCACCACCTCCCTGCCCCCCCCCCGCCCATCCCTCCCCACCACCCCATTTTGCTACCACCCCCCCCTCCTTCCTACCATTAAGAGCCTGGTCTGGAGTGATTGATAGTTCTCTTTTCAGGATAAGATGTGTGTGCCTACGCACCCACAGTAAATCCCAGCTTTTCCACTGACTTGCCTAACCCAGAGGCTTCCATTACTGTGGTCCGAAATCTTCCCAAATGTCCCCAAAGCAACCCACCCACCTATCTGTGCTGAGAATCCCTGAGGTCCACCTCCAGGGTGACAGCTCTGGCTGGAAAGCCTGCACTTAGAAGCAAATCCAAGGAGCCCACTGTAATGGGCCAAGACTTACCAAGCTCTCTGAGAACTCTGTTTTTAGGAACTTTGTCCCCTCCTGCCCCAGGCCTGCTATTCCCCCAAGAGAGCCACTTGGGAAGGTGCAGGGTACACTGTTTAAGACCAGACAGAGCTGTACCTGTATGTCTTGTGTCTGAGCTTAGAGTCACCTGAATCCAGCTGCCTCCTGGGAGAGGGAAGGGGCTATCCCATCACGCCTCTGGCTACCCTGATTGTTGTCTTCCTGGCCCCCACCCAATCAACCCACCCGCCTCCATCCCAGTTCTCTCTGGTGGCCTCCATGGAAGGGGCAGACAGGTGTGCGCTGGATACCAGTAGGTGTATTCCTGGACCATGCACAAAGGTGTGCCAGAAGATTCTACACAGGCAGTGTCCTTGTGCTTGCTGGGGACACACCTCCGTACATCAACCCATGTACATTTCTTTGTATACATGTGTGTATTCTACATGTGTGCACGTGTGTACACGTGGAGGAATGCACGCTTGTGCTCTCTGATGTGCAGAAGCTATGTATGTGCAGCGTGGCTGGTTGTGTGCAGTAACTTAGTGGAGCCCTGGGAAGGACACTGTACTCCTAGGAAAGCTGGGGGTGGGGGAGTTGCCTCTTACTTGCTGTGTGTTTTTGAATGAGGTACTTACTCTCTCAGGATTTCCCTCCCACCCCGCCATGCTCCCCCAACCCCCCCCCCCACTCCTGCCTGTGAAATGAAACCTTTTTATTCCAGAATCCCTGAGGACCCCCTCCGACAATGGGACTTCATTAAAAGACTGGCCTAAAGCATTTGGGGGAGGAGTGAGAGTTGGCAAGAGTCCCCAGCCCTCTCCCTTTCCACAAGTTGCCCCAGGAGAGTAGCCCCCTCACCTGAGTTCAGAGTGGGAGAAGAGCAAAGTCTCTGTTGGGGGTGCGGAGGGTTGGAGTAACACTGTGCCCCCAGAGGGAACGTCCATTCTGAACCCACCCTGAGGTGAGGCAAGGCTAAGAGAGGGCTGCTGCTGGGCCTCCCTGCCCCTCCCCACCGCCCCCAGGTCTGCGCAGAGTGGAAGGCAGCCTCTCTTGCCAGAGGAATTGGTTTTCTCCAACACATAAAGGAAAATCTAGGCTAACCATTGCAGAAGCTGATGACTGCTCTAGAGAACCACCTTCATCGAGGGTAAGGAGGCTGGCTAAGGCCTCTCCACCCCATAGCCGTGGCCTCTGGCCTCCAGGAGTCAGCCAAGGGCTTACCCCTGCCCCTGCAAGTAGGTCTTTTACTGAGGGCATTGAATGGGGGAGTTGGGGTTGGGGGAGACTGGGACACAGTGACGTCCCTGGTGAGATGTCTCTGGAAGTCCTACCATAAGGCAGGGGACTGTGGGAGCCGGGTAGGGGGGGGTAGGCTAGCAGGCCTGCTCCTTCTCTGTGTCCTGGGCAGCCTAGCCTGGGGACCTGAGAACTGGCCACATATGCACATGCTCACAAACACCACACAGTCACTATTGGCAACCATACAACCCAAACACACACTTCCACCTCTCAAGCCTGAACAAATATATTTAATGCCTCCCCTGTACAAAAGCCCTCTTGGCGTACAACCCACAAACACAGAGGCACAGACATACCAGGGACCTCCACACACCCCCATATCCCCTCCTCTATCTGCAGCCTCCCCCTTGGCCCTACGGATGGATGGAACGAAGGAACGAAGGGGAATTTTGAGCAAGAAAACAGAGACCTTTGCCCTCAGAAAGAGCCAGGAATCGATACTGTTTAGACTCGGCTAGTATGTATTTCCTTCTGGGCTGAGGAAGATTTAAGTTTATGGTTCAATCCGATCTTTTTTTTTTTTTAAGGTAGAAAATGAGGAAGTTGGGATAGCACACTCCACTATTTATTTTGATGCAACCTCAGACTTTTTAATACACAGGAGGCTCACTAAGCCTGCCCCATAAATCAGAGGAATCAATGCCTGTTTATGATTATTATTACTTTCTTTTTTTAGAGGGGGAACAAAAAAAAGAGGTCTGACCTGAGTCCTCTTCTTCTCTCCTCAGCCCCAATCAGGAAGAAGGGAAAATGGGGATGAGGAAGGCAGGGAGGTAGGAAAGTCAAGGCCTGGGTCAGATTCCCGAGGTGGAGGCAGGTGTTAGGAGTAGAGATGACATAGGAAAAGACACACAGCCACAGAAGAGCCATGGACCAAAGATGGTAAGTCAAGGGAGCTTTAGTTTCCACTGAACTAAGAGGAAAATTCTCTTCGCCCATAGTGGTTGGAAGATAAAAGGAGTTATAGGGAAGAAATCAAATTACATAATAATGACACATCTATAAGCTTTACTAATACCATCTTAGGAAACGGTAATCACCTCCTCCTTCTCCCAGGGTTGAAGGGAAGAGCTCTTGGCTTTGACCTCCTGAGAGTGGTGAAGAGGAACCTTAAGGAACAGGATGGTTCCTGGAGTTGCTGCTCACCTTGGCCCCTGCCCCAGCCTCTAGATCTGGTGTCTTAGGTATCCTAAGGGCCACAGTGCAGAAGGGCAAAGAAAGGATAGTCCCATTTCCAGGCACTCAAAGGATCAAGCTCTCTGTAGAGCAGAGCGCCTCCAACACCACATCTAGATGTGGCCAGGACCCCTCCTGATGTTCTGAGCTACTCAGAGGAAGCGAAGAGAATCCTGGGCTCCAAGTCTAACCCGAAGCCCTGGAGAGCTTGAAGATCCCACCAAGGAAGGCAAAGGATGTACTTCCAACCACCAGAAAACCATTCACTGGGGGGCCATCCAAGGAAGGGACCTGGCCTCTGCTTCCAACTCTTCACTCAAGGAGTGGTCAAGCCCCCATTATGTATAGAGGTTAGTCTACCCACCCCAAGAAGGCACGACAGGGAGGAAAAGATTTACTGTAATGAAATTGGGAACCCATGGCAAAATCAAATACATTCTCCAACTCTTCATCACTGAACCTCAGGCCCCCAAACCCTTGAGCGGGGACTTGGAGCCTATTAGCCCTGTCACTTTCCCGGATCTAGGCCCAAAGGAGCAGGAAATTTTTCAAGGAAAAAAGCAGAATGGTCATTCTCACCTCTCACAAAATCAATCCTGCAAAAGCAACAGGGAAAAAACTCAAGGGAAGAACACAGAAACAGAGTTCCCATGCATGCATGAGTCCCACAAACACACCTACAAGCATTCTGGTGTGCAAACACTAATGAACACACGTACGCACGCCATGAGTGCGCAGACATCCAAGTGTGCATCTAACTACAGAGGAACGAACACCCAGTGAACACAACACGCACACGTGCAGGGACACACATAACCAAGTGGCTCCTCAGATGTACCCACATTTGCACATGATCACAGCTACACACAAGTCTACAAGTTCACCTGCATCTCTAGGCACACAGAGACAAGTACGTACGCATATTTCAGAAGACAGGAAGGAAGGAAGAAAGGATTTACCATGAAAAAAAAAATGAACCCTGGACAAAAGAGAAGTGATACTTCTTGAGGAAGGAATTCCCGTTCCTCCTCCTAGTCCCTGAAGGTTAGGGGGCCCAGTGCCTGCCCAGGAAGGGAAGTCCCCCAGGGTCAGGGGCAAGACTACAGACATTTCCCTCTGGGATCCACGTGTCCTGAGGGTTCAGGAGGCTGGTGTCTGTGCCCCCTCCCCACCTCAATTAGGAAGCAACCTCTGTTGGCATTCTGATAGTGACCCCCACCCCCCCACCCCGGCTTAGGTTTTGGGTCTGGGTGAGGCAGGCCTGTGCCCACATGGGAATTCAGGCCCCAAAATGATCCCGACAGCAGACCGAGATGCTGTTTTGCATCACTTCCCAGCATCCGGGCCTCTTCTCCCTGGGCTGTGTGGGACCAGGAGATCTGGGCCAGGAGAGGCTCCATGTGTCGCAGGGGACCTGCTGCTTCACCAGCGGAATCACTTCTCCAAACTGAGAGCGGTAGAGGCCGGGCAGCTGAGAGACCAGGCCCAGAGGCCTCAACCGAAGAGCCCCTCGCCCTCATGGGCAGCCCAGCACTACAGGGCTCCCCTTGCCTCTGCCCAGCCTTGGCAAGGCCTTCCACTTCTGGAGGGGAAAGCCTCCAGCAACACGAGGGCCAGGTTGTTAGGGGAGGAAGGAAAGAAAAGGGAAAGGTGCAGGCTGAAGCAAGGAGCGGAGCATGGTTGAAAAAGAGGAGGCCAAAGCCAGGCTGGGCCTGACCAGGCACAGGGAGCAGCCAGACAGTCCCGGCAATGTTTCCGAAGTCAGGACTGGGGCTGGTTGGGGGTGGGGGGAGTTGTTTTGTTTTGTTTGCCTTGGGCTCCTTTGCACGCCATCGGAGAGCAGGCATGGGCCTCCGGACCCTCCAGACCCGGACCCACCCGGCACTGGGCCGCCTCTATCGCCGCGCTCTCCTCTTGCCCTCGGTATTCGTTGTGCGGTGATCGGAAGGCCGGCCGGCCGCGCGGGGCTCGCCGCCGATGAGTTCGCGGTGCGCGCGGGAGCACGGGGCCCTCCTGTGCCCTGTGCCCACGCCCTTCCCGAGCCCGCAAGGAGGAGGGCCGCCAGCGGCTCGTGAGCACAGTGTACACTTTATTTCAGACTACAGGTTTCTGAACATAATAAAATCTTTGGCTTGTAGCGGCGGTTCAGTCTCGCAGTCTGTGGGGTCGTATTTCTCAACAAGTCTCCGGAAAACGAAAGGGGAGCAGGACGGACAGACCGACAGAAGGGGCTTGGGAGGTGGGGGAGAGGCGAAGGGCAGACACGCGAGGAAAACACACTCTCACGCACACAAAGAAAAGTCCCAGAGAAACGAGGGCCAGCGATGCGGGGCGGGAGGCACCAGAGAAGCGACAACATTCAAAAGAAAAAGGCAACGAAAACGAAACTGGGCCGGGGGCAGCGAGGCAGAGGTCGGGGATAAAATAATTATAATAATTATAATAATTATAACAATAATAATAAAGGAGATTAATAAAAAGTCCAGCAAATAAAGATCGCTACACATATTTCTTTTCCTTACCTGAAATTAAATATATACAAGGTCGTAAGCGGTTTGGCTAGATAGAGCTTTAAGGAGTTCGCAGTTTCCGCCCCTTATACTGTGAATAGAGAATAGATCTTATTTTTCGATAGCACCTGTCCGAGTCTTTCTCCCTTTTTTAAAAATGGTTCGTTCAAACGTGACTCTCCATTCTGAGAATCTGTCTTCCCTGTTGCTCCCTCCCTCCTGTGCGCGGATTCTTTCTCCCCCGGCGTGGTACCGGCCAGGCGTCGGCGGCGGTGGCTGCGGTGGCGATGCCAGGAGGGGGCGCGGGCGCGGCGGCCGGACCGCGCTGCCCCAGCCGGCTGGCGGCTACTCGCTCTCGTCTTTGTCCTGGACCGTGGTGGTCGAGTGGTTGTACAGTCCCTGCGCCATGAGGTGCAGCGCCAGGCCGTTCTTGATGCCTGTAGCTTTCTTGATCTTGGCGCGCTTGTTCTGGAACCAGATCTTGATCTGGGACTCGTTGAGGCTGAGCTCCTGGGCAAGGGTCTGCCGCCGCTGCTCCGTGATGTAGCGGTTCGCCTGGAACTCCGCCTTGAGTCTCTGCAGCTGCTCGGCCGTGAACGCCGTCCGCGGCCGCTTGTCCTCCTTCTCGTTCTTCTTCTTCTTCAGCTTCCTGGTGCGCGGACCTGCATCGGCGGAGAGGGCCGGGTGGTGGGGTGGTGGGGTGGTGGGGTGGGGGGTGGGGTGGGGATGGAGGGCAGAGGGGAAGGGGGTGGGGAGAGGGCAGAAGAAGCCGTGAGAATTGCAGAGCCGAGCGAGGATCGCGCCCCGCGCTTCCGGGGCCATAGCCGAGGCCCTGCTGAGTCCCTGGCTCCCTCCCTCCCGCGGGCCCCGAGATCAATTGCCTGGCTGTTGGGATCGCCGACTTCCCTTCTGGGGGGCCAGAAGGGGCGCGGAGGAAAACTGGCCCTGCTTGTCCGTGCACCCCACGCCCCAATTCGGAACAAGAGAGCCCCGCGCCACGCTTAAATCCCATAATCCAAGATGGAGAGACATTTGGAGACCCATCCGGTGGATCCCAGAGTTGGAGGTCAGGGGTCTGCTGTCTTCACAGCCCTGGAATAAAAAGAGGCTCAAGCGAAGACCAGCGAAGACACCGGGCAGGAGTGCTCTGAGGGAACTGCCAGCCTGCAAACTAATCCTCCTTTCCCCCTCCAGAAGTGCACCTACGCCCAGCACTTCGGATAAGACCCCATCTGCTTGTAGCAATTGACCCTAGAAAACATGGGGATAGAGAAGGGGCTGTGAGGGGCTTCCTAGATCTGAAGTCTTTGGTGTATGTTCTCTCTGCTCCTCCTTTCTCTTTGGCCTAAAGGAAGGCCTTTTTAGGAGCCCAGGGAGACACTGACCCTCTCCTTCTATGAAGGGGGAACAAGGCTTTCACCCAGTTGCACACCTTACCAACATGACCCTGGCCCCCAGGGTTCTCTGCCTTTCCCCTTGGATAGTGCCAGTAAGAAAGAGGACTTCCCATTCCCCCACCCAGTTGTACAGGCAAGGTCTCCCTTCTGGCTCTTTTCAACACACAACGCTACAGTTTCAGGACTGAAAAGTCTGTTTAACAAAAACAGGCCATATCTGCTTCCACTGCCCATCTATGACATTTGCAAGGGGACTACATCCGTCCTCCTCCCCATTCATGAGCAAAATACAGGCAGAGGGAGAGACATAGAGGGACAATACGGACACAAACCTGTGCTTTGCCCCATGATGGTTATGGGAGGAGGCCCCAGCAAACCTCCCCAAGAAGGTGAGGTCTCTCCCAAAACCTAGTCGGGAAAGAGAGCTACTGTGAGGACCAGTCCTGGAGAGAGGAGGGGGTAAGAGGAGGCAGCCTTCAAAGCCTGCACCTCTGTTTCCGCAGCCCCAGCCCCAAGCCTTCCATCATTCACTTGGTGGGCCCTGTCTTGGTTATGGGAGCTTCCTGAGCCAAGTTAAGTCCTTGTGGGGCCTTTTCATATCTGAAACTGTCTGGAAAGAAGGGTCTTCACCAGCATCTCCAACCCTGGCAACAGAGGGGCAAGCTGGGCTGCAGTCTCCCAGGGAAGGCCAGCGCCTGGGGTCACCAACTGTCCTATGACAAAAGAGTCTAGGCCTGGCTGACTGCAGTGACTCAGGTCTGGGCTGAGGTTCACCTCCCTGAACTCCCCAGTTGGGAGGAGCCGTCCTCTGCCTCCCCAGGCACGTTAAGAGGGAAAGCAGCCAAGAACAAAAGACAAGGCCCGCTGCTGAGCTCTGTGCAGAGAGGACTGAGAGGTGGGGTGGGGGGAAGGACGGCCTCAGTTTAGATTAGTAATTAGCTGAGCGAACAGAGATGGCCCAGGAAATATGCCCATCTCCGGAAAGGCCCCGCTGTGCGTTGTGCATCCCAGACTTTGTGAAGAGTGTTGTTGTGTACGTGTGTGCAGAGGCACGGACACTTGTAATAAAATCGTAGCCTCCTGGCCAGCCTGAGCCGCACAGCCTGACAGCTCAATCACTCTATCCATCAGGCGAGTCAATCAAAGCAGCTTTTCGGAGGTTCAGGGAGCCCGACGTGTCAATAACGGGGCTCGAGATGGCGGGGGCTGATAGCGCGCATCGATCCGCGCCCGGCCGGCAACCGTGGGGAGGCTAGACACCAGCCGGAGTCAAGCGGCAGCGCATGGCTACGCTGTGCTCGGCCTCCTACCGAACCTGGGTGCCCGGAACAGCAATTGTAGGCCAGAATCCCTGCCGCCCTCCTCGCCGCGCCCATCGGTGCCTCTCGGCCACTGCAGCCCCGGGAGGCGGGCAGGCCCCAGCCTCCTCTCCTGGGGCCTAGGGCTGTCCCAGCGCAGGTTTTTCGGCCTCGGGGTTTCCAAGCGCGAGGGACACGCGGGGAAAAGACCAAAGGAGGTCTAGAAAAACAATCTACAGCAGACAAGAATCTGCTAACTGGCAGATACGGGGAAGAAAGGAGTGAAAGAAGGAAGGGACAGGGCCGAAAGGATGTGCGAGCCGCGCCAAAGGAGAAGCTGCCGGGGAGGTTGCCAGTCATGCCCCGTGCCCCCGCTATCTAGCCAGAGCCTGACCGGTCTCCTCTCCGCTCCCACTGTCTGTGAGCCCTATGGAACCAGGAGCTAGGGACTCTAGGCACCGATCGTTCTGGCAACCATCTTTCCCTGGATTCTACCCACCCGGGGCAGACTCTAGCTTACCCGGCCTGGGGAAGAGGCACAGCGACGACCAAAGGCTATCCTCTCTTTCTATGTGCCCTCCAATCTATCTCTCTGTAAATGAACTGGCCTTAGAAAATATCGAGATGGTGTTTGTGTTTGTAAATATCGAGAAGGTGACGATTATTTCTCTGATCTGAGCCTGGCTCCTCGGCCTCTGCACGACCAGGCTGGCAGGATATCAGACCCAGATCACTAGGCCCACCTTCCCGCCGGCTCTAAACACCCCCTCTCCCCGGAAGAAAAATCAATGGCTGATTGTGTGTGTGTGTGTGTGTGTGTGTGTGTGTGTGTGTTTTCTTAGAATAATAAAGGTAATACACAAAGAAGGCCCGAGGGGCTCGGAGTGCAAAACCTAAGGATCGAGACTCGAGCTTCCTGTGCCAGGAGCTGTAGCCAGCCTCTCGAGTGGTGGCCACAGAGGCCAGGAGCGCAGAACTGGGGGCACACCGGGCTGCGACTGGGACCGAGGTGAGGAGGAGAAAGCAGGCGTGAGAGAAGAGAGCCCCCAAGGCCGGGTCGGCTCTCCCCAGCACGGCGGCGGCTAAGAGTTCTGGGGCTGTCCGCGGGTCCAAAAGTTACGGCGCAGCCCGGGGTTAGGTACTCACCGGAGGACGGGCGATCCGAGTAGCGCGTGCAGTACACCCAAGCGGGCCATACGAGGGGCTGCTGCGAATCAGTTTTGACTACGGGCCCGCCGTTGGCTGAGCCCATAAGCAGGATGGCGGGGTTGCCGTGCTCCGGGTACTTGGCACCCTGCGCACTGGGGCTCCCCACGCCGCCTCCACTGCCGCCGCCGCTGTCCGAAGGCTTGGCCGCCGCCGCCGCCGCCGCCGCCGCCGCGGCCACAGCCGCCGCCGCCGCCGCTGCCGCCGCCGGGTTCCCGGCTTTAGACGCACCCGCACCGCCGCCGGCTGCTGGCGGAGAGCCGTCGGGTGGGCCACAGTTTACGTCCGGGGCGCATAGGAGCGAGGCGGCGCCGGGCGCCCGCGTGCCCAGCGGGTGGACAGGGTCTCTACCTGCGCCGGTCTGGCCTCTGTCACGCTCGACCCGGCCTCCTCCTGCGCCTCCTCCGGCCGCCGCCGCCACCAGGAGCTGCGGCGGCGGCTGCTCCTTTTTGCAGCCGAAGTCCGGCCTCAGGATGTTGTCGATGAAAAAGTTGGTGGTGCGGTGTAGCTGGGCCGCGGGCTGCGGCTGGTGAGCAGGCGCCGCGAGATGCTGCGGCGGCGGCGGGGGCGGGGGGTGCGGGGGGAGGTGCGGGTGGTGGGCCAGGGGCGGCAGGCAGGGCGCCGCGGGCGGCGAGGGGGGCGCGGGCTGCGGGGACACCGGCACGCTGTCTCCATCGCTGCTGCTGCTGCCGCTGGCGCCGGGGCTCAGGCTCAGGCTGCCCGGGGCCGCTGCCACCGCCGCCGCGCCGAGGCCCGAGTCGCGCTGACTTTTAGGTTCCGGCTGCTGTTCTTCCATGCTCGGCCGCCCCGCCGCCCCGGCCGCCGCGCCGGCCCCCGCCCCCCCCCGCCTCGCTCCCCACCCCACTTTGCCAGCGGCCCGTGGGGGTGCGCGGAGGAAGGAGGCCAGCGAAGCCCCAGCGAAGGCACGGGGCGGGTGCAGGAAAAAAAGCCCAGGCGTCTGGCCTGGATCGCTCGGTCTTATCGAGCAGATAGATCTTGCTGTCTCTCCCTCTCTCTAATTTGTAGACATCCAGATATGGAGACACTTGGCTATTTCTTTTTTTCTTTCTGCAACCAGATTCAATGATTTGTTTTAAATGGGGAGTAAGCCACGGCCAAAAAGGGGGGAAAAAAAGAAAAGAAAAAAGAAAGCAAGAAAAAAGGAAAAAAGCTCCAATAAATTTTTTTTCTTAAAGGGAAAAAATAGTCTTTAAAGTCTAGCCATCTTCCTAGGCAGTAGTGAGGGGTTTGACTTCCCCGAGTGTCACGCTCAGCTGTGCCCAGAGCGCGAGGCTGGCAGCGCCTTTAATCGCCTTTGCTTTTTTTTGCAGGGAGAGCGCGTCTCCGCCAGCGCCGGGGCTGCCTTTTTTTTTTTTTTTTTTTTTTTTTTTTTTTCCTCAAATCTCTGACAGCTCGGATCTTTGCACAAACTCTCTCGCTTAAAAAAAAAAAAAAATCACCCAGGCACACTTTTTGCCTTCAAACCGGAAGCACGTGAGTCAGGCCGCACGTGTGCGGGGCCAATGGCGAGCCAGGACTCGCGCTGACACCCGGGCCTCGGCCCAATGGGCGCGCGCGGGACTTTGCGGATAAATAATCCGGGGGCGGCGGCCGCCGGCGGAGAGGGGGCGCAGCGGCAAGGGCCCTGCGCCTCCGGCCCGCCCTCCCCCACCCGCGCCCCTCCCCCTCTTTCAAGGCAGGACCGAGGAAGGGGCAAAGGAGAGACCAGGGTGGGGTGGATTTCGGGGTGTAGGCAAATAGAGCAGCAACTCCATAAACAACTTGTTGGAGAAATGCAGGATTATGGGTGCGTGTGCGCCGGGCACAGGGTCAGGAAGCAAGGGCCTCGGCTCTTGTACATCCCTATGCCTAAGAAACTCAGCCTTTTATTTTCTTTTTCTTGTTATGAAGGGTGAAATGTCACGTGTGCGTATGTGTGTAAAGGGAGAGGGGTGAGACGAAGAGGGTCGGAGATGTGAAATAGACCTTGAGTTGGTTACTTTCAGAGAAGCCGTTTATTTTTTTCTTAAATAGCAAACTCCGGAGGCCAGCTGCGCCTAGCTAGCACCGGCTGTTTGTAGATTTTGCAGTGCATGCAGGCCAGCTGCATTGCATGTCCTTTCCGGAGTATTCGTACTCTGTCCTACCCTGTCCGGACCTTCGACAACCCCCGGGAGCTGTCCTGGCGCCATTAAGCCAAGCCCAGAGGGCGCGAGAGAGCCCGAGAGCCGGTCGCGCCGGGCGCCTGTTTTTAACCCTGGCCGCCGGAGTTGAAGCCATCCGGGCATCGTGGAGATGTTCTGGGAGGGCCCCTGGACTTAACAAGTCCAGTGCAGATGTGCGCGGGGCACGGCTTTTGGGTTCACGGCAACCTTCGGTTAGATTTTCCTGCAAAGTGAAATCAAACAAATGAAAGTTCTGCACCCTGTGTTTGCCCTAGCCAGCTGACGATGTGGACAACGAGTTTACCCCGATTGCCCAGATTTCTCTGGAATTGTTCCCGACTCCTTGGAGGCCTCTGGCTCTAGCCCTGCGTGTTCTTCCCAAGCTTTGGGGGGAGCACGGAGGCTCATGCCAATTCCACGTTCACGGAGACCCGCCTCCATTGCGCTGGGCTCTTTTTCGCTGTTTCCTGGTCGAGGCACCCTAAAAGTTTCCCCGTCGCTAAGGATGGGGGGTGGGGGGAGGTGAGACGCTGGACACCGGCAGGGTTTGACTGTCCAGCTGTTTTGGAGGGCCAGGCTCAGACTGTGTCCTGAAGCCTGCTGTACTGGAGAGTGGCTAGAAAGGCTCGGGCAACTTGGGCCTTCTTTGGGATGTTAGCTTGGAGCTCCAGTGAACCTGTTCTCCCTGACTGCCATCCTCAACTGGGACGTCGGAGAAAGAGTCTCTGGGGATACTGTCTTATAAGATAATACAAAATAACTCCCTTGTGCCCCTGAAAAGTCACAGAGGGTTAGGAGGAAAATAAAACGAAAACCGCAAAAGGCCAAACCACCGCAGGAGCCGAAGTTCCTCAGAGGCGCTGGTGGAGAGCGAGAGTTCGGATTGCTGGCTGGATCTTCCGGACAGCCAAGGGTCTTCCTATACTAACCCTATACTCGGGGTTCTCGCAGATCCTGGTTATACCTGACCAGCGGCCTGGGTCCGGAACCATTTTCAGAAGCGCTGCGCAAAGCAGGCCCCCGGTGATCTCCCCAACTCTCCCAAGCTGCCCGCCAACCCCACCTTGGAGTCTACCCGGTCCTTTTCAGTTATACACCCAAGGGCTCCCCGAAATCTCCTGGTGCCCCCACCTTTTTCTCGCCGAAATGGGGGTGGGATTTTATTTATATTTAAGTTCGCAAAATTGAAATCTTTATCCCGCAAGCGAGCGTGGGTACTTAATTAAATTCTAATTAGGACACTATCAATATCCTATTTAGCCGCGTAGCTTTTGTGCGCCGCGGTCCCTTTCAGCTCCGTAAATAGGGTCTCGACGCCTTATCTCGCCTGCAGGAGACGCCTCGAGAAGGGCTGCGGAAGATAATTTATAGGTTTTAATTACTCTTCATTCCGCCTGATCAGCTTGGCGTTCATCACAGGCCTGTGAATAAAACCCTGGTCAAAAGCTCTGTCACATCGCGCTGGCAAGACGCTTAATCAAAGTGAGCGGCCCCGCGCGCCGCGCGGCCCGGCTCTTCCACGTAATTTCCAGCCAGCTGATAAAGCCAGCTGAATAATGCGGCGGCCCTTTGGAGACACCATTTACAGAAATGACTTTATTGACGGCTTAACGTCGGTAATTCATTTTACCTTTCATGTAGTGGAGCCCGGATTTGTTACAGTAATGGGATGATAAATGCACCCGCGGCCCACGAGCTCCGGCTGGATTAGGCGGCGCTCCCGCGCGCTGCTTGGTCCCCCCCCCCACACCTCCCTCAGGCCAAGCCTGCGCCCCGGATGCTCAGCACCCAGCACCGTCAGCTCTCCCCGACCCCCACCCGGGCCCACGCCCTCCTCTCCTTCCTGAAAATGAACACACTATGCTAGCGGGTTGTGTCCTAGCAAGCCTGGAAGTGGAGTGTGTGTGTGCTGAGAGTGAGCAAATGTTAGCCGGGATGGGTGTGTGAGGGGTTCTGGAGGGCTTGGGGTGGGCTCAGCACTGGGCGTGTGGGTGAGGAAGTACCGGCTGGGTGAGTTGTGAGTCTGTGGGTAAAGGGGTTGCAATGTGGATGGAGCCCTATGTACTCGTTTGAATACGTTTGTGTGGCTGTGCGTTTGGGGTGTACTCCTTTCTGCCTTTGACAATTAAGGAGTTTCTTCCAACTTGATAGATATCCAGGTGGGGATGGCCAGAAGGTAGTCTGACAGGAAGCACATGGGAAATCTACAAGCAAGAGAACCTAGTCCCTTTCTCCAAATGCCCTCTGCTTCTGGGTCAAAGGTATGGAAGTTTGGAGGCACCCACTGTCGGTTTCCATTGCCTTCAAGTTCTGAGTTGTGCAGGTTCCCCAGGGCAAGAAGCTGCACAGGAGGTCACTGACCTAGCCACATCTGTGCAGTAGATAGTCCCCAGGCTCCGCTTCCATTCCCAGCCCACGTTCAGGTGGAGAATAAGGAAAAAGACTTTTTGTTTTAAATGCTGAAGGGGGGAACCCCTATAGTTTATTTCCCCACTCGAGGGAAGGAGGGAGCCCAAAGAGGCTTTCACTGGTGGTGGTGTGGGGGGTGGGGGAAGCAGAATAGAGAGAGACCCCCAATGCTACTGCCTCTCTCCCAGTCCCAGACTACTTCCTCCATTTTCTTCAATCCCTGCGGCTAATAGGGGCTTCCACTGAGCAAAAGGCACCTGGCCAAACAGACAGGAAGTATGTTTGTGTGTTTGGGGGGTGCTAGAGAAGTCTGAGGGTCATATAGCAGGAAGAGTGATGAGTGCTTTTCAAGGTGAAGGCTGAGAAATTATACCTTTGCCTCTCCTCTTCCCATTCTTACAAAAACCACTTATCAATTTGCAGAGTGGCCCATGGCCATGGGGGCCAAAGCCTGTATTTGTGTCTATTCGCTTATGTATGTGAGAACCACAAAGAGAGTCTATGAAAACGCTGATTGTGTGTCTGTGTATCTGTGTGTATGGCAGGAGGCTCGTGTATGCACACTTCAGCATGTACCCCCAAGTCTGCCCCACCAGCCATTCGGGTTCAGAGTTTGTGAGGGTTCAGGCGCGGGGTGTTCCAAAAAGAGAGATCTCCCACCAACCTGCATTTCTGCAGAATTTTGAATTTCGTTTAAGCAGAGACAAATGCCATGGTCCCACCTGCTTCCACCTCTTTTGAGGATGGGTGTGAGGAGAATTGTGAAGGAAACCCTCGCAGCCTGGCCAGGCATGTGCGCGATGGGCCGAGCGTGTTGCATGCACACGGTGGTAATCGCATTTCGAGTGTAGATCAGATGGCGGCGGGGCCTCGTGGCGCGGGACATGAATGAGTTGTCGCAACACAATAGCGTGCAGCCTTCCTACGGGGACTGGGTGACCAGCGGTTTTGTTGGGAGTGAATGCGAAGAGATTTCTGCTACAAGTGCCGCAGTATTATTATGAGCCAGAAGGTCAGACTATACATTGCAGGTCCCCAAAGCCTATAGACCTTGGGAAATGTGGGGCCTCGAGCCACGTCATTGTACCTGACAGTCCTTTCAATAGACTAATTCAATTAGCGCTCTTGGTTTTGGTCTTCATTTGGAGGCGATAATAATGTGGTGGGTGGGTGGGTGCAGGGGGATTCCTTGAGTATTGGTTAGGGATCCTAAGCAATTCTGCCCGAAGCTTGGCGCTTGGCGCGGGACTGGGGGAGGCGGGGGAAGGGCAAAAGCTGAAATGGGTGGGGGGTGCATGGGAGGCAAACCATGGAAAATAAAACGCTCTGTTGACTCTCAAAATTGGGGCGGCAGCTTTGTTTGTAAATGGCCCAGAAGACTGGGAGAGGGGGGTGAATTTTTTTTCTGTGTGCATGAAATACACCAGTAAATGTCCAGATTCCTCAAAATTTTAAAGAAAGAAATAGAGAAAGAGAGAGAGGAAGAAAGAAAAAAGAAAGAGAAGGAAAGAAAGGAAGGTGTCTGCTGTTGGAGATTGTCCCCTTTGGGGATTTCAGTATGTGGATTTCTGTCCCCACCATTCTGCCTTCCCATAGGGTCTTTTCCCTTTTATCCAAGGGAGCAGTAAACAGCACGGACCTTTTTTGTTCTAGAAATGGTTTGGTTTTGTTTGGGGATTTTTTTTTCCTCTCAAGCCTGATGGAGCTGAGAAATTTAAGCCCTTTCTTCGCTTGACTGCGAGAAATGGGGGAAACATTTCAGTGATTTCGTAAACTATGTCTGGTAGGCAGGATTCGGAAAGTGCTCCCAGGGCCCTGGCTTCATTATTGAGCCCTGCGGACTGCCTACGGGGCTGGCGCCGGGCGTCCTGGACGCCAGCGCTCTAACACCCGACTGGTGGCTGCTGGCGGGTTGAGGAGCCGGGTTAGGGCTACGCAGGGATGTTGGAGAGCCAGATGCAGGACCCCTAGGCTCCAACTACGGGGAAAGCCTTCCCCTTCTCCTCTGTATCCCCAAACCTCTCTGGAGCTGTACCACACAACTAGCCAGGCCCCTGGAGCCGAAGATTTTAGAGCTCACGGCTCCCAAAAGCAAGGGAACCACACACACTTGCACTATATTTTTTTTCTTCACTTTAATCAGACATCCTGCTTTTTTCTCCTTACATGGAATTCCACCCAAACACAAAAACTGAAACGCTAGTCGTTTATCGTCCCCCACAAAAATAGGAAAACAAGGAGTAAATTCAGCGTTTACGCTTGAATTCTTTTCTCTCCTTTATTTTGCTTTTCGTCCTTTCTCACCCCTCCCCCTCCCTAGCAGGTTCCCTGGAGCCCAGGCACCCTCAGGCCCAGGAGGGTCCCTGGCCCACTCCAGTCCCCACCTGTCCAAGTGGCGGCTCCCACCTCGATCCTGCTCGGCGCGGGTCCGAGTCCACACCGACTGGCCGTGTGCACGCCGGTGGGTACCAGTGTGGGAGGAAGGGAGGAGGGGCCAGCGCGGCTTCTGGGTTCTGCTGCCCCCCTCGGCTCAGTCCATGCTCCCCGGGAGGTCCGGACCCAACTTCAAAGTTGGGGACAAAAAAAAAATCGAGAAAAGAAGAAAAACCACAGCATCGAAGTCCTTTGCATAGGAATACCCCTGCAGTTCCAAACCCGCGTTCTTTCCGCTAGCCCCAGAGTAAACTGTCCTCCTTCTCCTTCCCTTGACTCTCATAGGGGTGAGAGGTGTCCCTGGGATCTTCTCCCACTGACCCGGGAAAAAGAAGAAGTCCGCGCACCCAGCTCTCGCTGCTCTGGCTCCTGGCCCGCGCCTTCCTGTCTCCCTCCCTGCCCCAGAGCGCCAGCCAGGCCGCGCCCTCCTTTCGTCCTTGGGGACGCAGCCTCCTGATCCTCAACTCGGGGAGGATGCTGGAAGCGCTCCGGGCTCCTGCCGAGGTCGGCACTGCGGGAGGCTGGCGGGGAGATGAGGGAGGGAAAAGTTTAGTCCGGAAGGGGAGCGGGCAGGCAAGAGAAGTCTCTAGAGCCTGGAATGGAGAGGGAAAGGGACAAGAACCTGGTGTCTGCCTCTACCCCAACCCTACCCCACCTCCTTTTTTCCTAGACTAGATCGCTTTCGGGTGAGGTGGGAGGGGAGGGGTCACTGCAGTGCCGAGGCCTTCCCGGGCCACCTTCTCTGTCCGCTTGCTCCCGCATTAACGGGAGAGGGAGAGTGTGCTCTGCGCGCGCGCGTGCGTGTTTGTACGTGACTGCGTGTGTGAGGCCTCACGTGAGTGCGTGTGCATGTGTGTCCGGGTGTGCACGGAAGGATTGTGTGCTCTTTCTGTGTCCCATTAACCCTCATGGGCTTGTGCTATGTTCGCGTGTGCAAATGTTGTGTGTGCATGGGTTCTGCACCGGTGTACGTGCCTGTGCATGTCCATGCGTGTAGAGTCTCCACGTGTGCGTTTTTGTGCAAGCTGGGAATGAGAGAACAACTCCCTTTACACAGGCTTTGGAAGTGCTGTATGTTAAGTCGCAAGCACCAGAGGGCTCTGAGCCCAAACCCAACAGCTCACCTCCCACCCCCATCCCCACCCTACATTCTCCCTTCCACCTCCCACCTTGGGGCGGGGTGGTGGGGGCTGTATTGGAACTATGCAAAGGCAGACTTTGAAGATTAAAACAGCTGCTGGTTTTCCCCTTCCCCTCCAAGAACCCCCTAAGCAGCTTGGAAGCCTTAAACGGTGACTAGGGGAAGGTGGGCACCACGTGACAAAGTCAAGCTCAAAGGGACCTCAGGGAGAGGATAGAACCAAAGCCCACTCCACAGATGCTGCAACTGAGACCTGGAGAAAGAGCGCACTAGGTCAGGGTCCCACAGAGGGCATCACTTGTTCCAGAGTTCGCCAAACCCAGCTCCCAGCCATGGGAGTTTGAGTTTTGCCCTGTGGCCTAAGTCCCAGATGAGAGCATAGGGTTGAGATAAGGGGTAGTGCTCTCCTTTTCCTGGATGCCAACCCGTTCCATTCACCTCTAAGTAAGGTTCACAATCTCCCCAATATGTGTGGGGGGCATGGGGGCCTAAGGCAGAATCTCTTGGGGCTGGGAATGCAGCGGGAGGCAAGGGGGAGACCCAATTTCTCCTTTGGTAGGGTCTCACTCCAGGCCCTTATGGTCCCCTCCCGCCGCAAGGGGTTAGCAGCTTCCTTTTCGTCCCCACTCACCATCAGAACTTTCCAGGCTTGAATGGGGGGGGGGGTCTACTGGCCTCACTTCCTGCCGGGGTTGGTGGGGGGCCGCAATGGGGCGTGGTGGTAGCAACCAACCCCAAAGCCATTCCAACGTCCCTCCCCTCCCACGCCATGGAAGCCAGTCCCAAAATTGTTATGCAAAGGAGTCAAGTATGTGATCTTCTGGTGATCAAAGCAGCAAAGCCAAATATTAGAGGAGAAGTCAATAATGGATGAGCAGATTAAGAAACCCAACTCTCGGACAATTACTGTCGCCATTGAAAAAGCGCCCTCTTCCCCTTATTCTCCCCCCACCCTCCAAATATAAAAGAAAAATTATGTGAAGGATAGGAGTTGGAGATGGTGGCTGAGAAAGGTGGCAGCTGAGCAGTATGCGTGAATGAGCCGGTGCACGCAGGAGTTTGTTAAGGGAAGATAACGCCCCCTAGGGGTGACCCTAATGGGTCCCGGTGTTTTCTATGGCCAAGCGGGCAGAGCCCTGCCCTCTGGACCCAATGCTCATCGACTCCTTAGCCAGGGGTGAGGCCTTTCTGAGCCGCAAAGCTAGAATCGGGGTTTCTAGGGATTTTCTTTTCAAACCACTCAGCACCCAACCTGAGCTCCCCCCCCCCACCACCGCTACACCCCTTACGGTCCCCTTTCTCGGGAGAGGGACCCTAGGCCAGCAGTTAGGGTTAGGAGCAGGGTCGAAGAAGCGTCGCGAATTCCCGGCTGGTTTTCCTGTGAGGAACGCGCCACCTGTCGGTGCTTTCGGAAAACTGCACCCGAATGGTGCTCAAGGGAAAAGAGGTTTGTGATTCAAGTCCCTGGATCCGCGGGAGAGAAATTTGGCCTCCTTCCTGTCAGCCAACCGGGGGCCGAGGAAAGACAACGGGATTCCGGGAAGGGATCCTTCTTGGTATCCCCTCGCCTCATGAGAGTCAAAGCTGGAGAGAAAAAAACCCCGAGGGGCTCTTTGCTCTGTGATTCGGAAAGCAGAAAATGCCTGAGACACAGTGGAATGCACGCCGCCATGCGAGTCAGGGCCTGAGTTCCTTTGACCGCTGTGTCTGCTGTGTGACCTTGAGCAGGCCCCTGGTTCTCTCTGAGCCTGTTTCTTTATTCTAACACCGAGGGAATTAGATTAGATTGATCCCCTCTCCACTCTGACCTTGAATCTAGCATTGAATCTCAGCCGTAAAAGTAGATACCTGTGTCTTTTCTTTCTAACTCTTAATAGATCCTGGATCTTTATATACCATTTATATCCTAATCTCTTGCACATATTTAATATATAGCTGCTTTGATTATATTACTGTGTTCTCTGTTGTCCAAAAATTTCCTTTGATGGGGGTAGGGACGTTTCTTGTCCCGAATTATCTTGATAAGTGTCCATTTACTAAAATCTTTTTTTTTTTTTTTTTAGAATCAACAAAACAAGAAAACTTTGTTCACTTTGCAGTGTGAACACGCTGGGGAGGACCCATGGGGAGGACCCGCGTCATGGGGCCAGCAAGTACATAATGGATACTAACGTGGGAGGCTTAGGCCAGAAGGCCCCGGATCCGGGTTAGTGTCCAAGAGAGGACTGAAGAAGAACGGAGGCTAGGCCATGGACACTCCGAGTCCACCCCCACCGCCGGGGGCATGCACCGGCCCCTACTCAGAGGCTCCCTCACGGACGGTGTCCAGAGAGCACAAAGGACAAGCATTAAGACCAGTGTCGGATAGCTCAAACCTCAAACCACTTCCCCTCGAACTCCCCATGAAATTAATGGAGTGCAAAAACGCGGGCAGGGGCGGGGAGGGGGCAATACTTTGCTGGAGTTACCGGGAGATCGCGTATAACTTCCGCTACGAGTTCCAAGTTTGTGCAGCTGGAGGAAAGCGCGGGTTCCGTGCGGTGGGACCTTTCGGCCAGGCCTGGCGCCCAAGCGTGGGGCAGCCTGGCCGAGTTAGGCGGGTTGGGCAGCCCCAACCGGTCCGCACCTGACGGAGCAGCAGACGGGGCCTTAGCGCTAACATGGTCTTCAGCTCCCCAAGCAGCTCCGCCGCTGGGCGGAGGCCGTGCGGCCCTTCCCCTGGGAATAAGAAACTGCCCTGGGGACAATCAGAGGAGCTGCCACTTTGAACCCTGGACCCTTTGCTTTCCGAATGGAGAGAATGTTTCTGATCTTTCCGTCTGTGAGTCCAGGAATCCTTCTGGGAGCGCCTGCTCCTCCTCGGAAGTGGTGAATTTCAGTGTCTTGAAAAGCCCAACGCAAGTGGGATTCAGGCTTGGGGTTAGTGTTCCTATTTAGAGATGGAAAAGTCGAGGTCGGGAGGTCGATCATTTGTCCTGTGACCGGCAGTCTGAACGCAACCTGAGGCCTGAAGGCTCGGGATTTTTCGATTTTTCGCCCGCACTCCGGAGTTCCGGTCCCACTCGTGGCCAGGGGTTTGGCGATTCTGGTTCCTGGCGCCGCCGGACTCACACTGCGTGTGACGGCGGCGCTTTCCCAGGCCTTCAGCCTTGACTCCTGGAATTCGGAACTTCGTCCTTTCTGGCTTGGTTTAGCTGTTCGGGGGTCAACCGCCTACCCACGAAGCCAGGTCGGCCTGGGAAATCGGGAGCTGCCTGGGTCTAGCGAAGCCGGCACACTGGGGCCTGTGGCGAGCCGGGGCGGAAGCTGTGGGTTGAGCGGGGTGGCCGCATGGACACTGTCACCGGCCAGACCGGGAAACAGCGGGGACTATGTAACTAAACAAGGGCGCGACTGGGCTCTCCCAGGCGGGCCACGGAACCCTGGCTTCACAAAGCAAGGTCAAGACGGGGTCTGGGGTCGGGGTTGGCAAGGCACGAATCCGTTGCCAGGAGCTGACCAAGGCAGGGGTGGGGGGGCTACAGAACCTACTGGAGCCCAGGAGTGCCAGGTCCAATTTGTGCGGCTCCGGCCAACTTCAGTGGTGGGACTGACATAGGAAAATGAACAGATTTATTTTAAACATTTCTCGCATTTCACTTGGAGTTTGCGGGTCTACAAAGGGGAGAGAAGGAAGAGAGAAAGAAACTTGGGGAGAGAGATGGAAAGAGGGAGAGAGAGGGGGAGAGTTAGGGATAGAGAGAGGGGAGAGGAAGGGAGAGAGAGCCAGTGAGCGCAAGGGAGCCCTTCCTCCAAAAGGCAAGGGAAGGACGGTAGAGTAGATAACCAATACTTAATGGGGTGCCTGCTCTGGGCATGGCTCTCAACTCTCCAACTGGGTTAGCTCACTCAATTTTTCCTTTCAATCTAACCCTTTGGGATATATAATATCACCGGCTCCTGAGGCACAGATAGTGGATAGTCGTAAACTAGCCCAAGGGCATGTCCAGAGCAAGCCGGAAATGGAGAACCCAATCTGTTCCCACCTCTAAAAGAGAGGTGGGGACCAGTCGGTTCAGGGCCCTCTCGAAGTTGTCCCACAGGCCCCAAGGAGGACGGGATTCTAATTCCACCCCGCACGGACGCAAGGCCTCCCCGCTCCCAAGCCCCGAAGTATGCCGCATTCTGGCCAGCACCGGTTTCGCTGCGGGAGTCCGTGCAGTGAGCCCTCAGCCCATGCATTGCACGCCGGCCCCAGTCCTGGACAGAGAACTGGAACTCCATAGGCTTGGCCCGCTGCGAGATGATCTTCCATCGCACTGAAGGGCCCCTCCGGAGAGCAGTGCGGAGGTCGCTGCCTCTCTCCAGGCTGGTATGGTCCGTGTTCTTTCTCCGTGCTCCGAAGCGCAGGGACCGCGGACAGCGCGGAGCATCATACTCCGCCTTGTTTGTCTGCACCAGGCGATGGGGACCGAAATGCCGGTCTGGGCAGGCCCGCAGGCCCCAGCTTCTGCCTTCAGGCGTCCGCTTCCAGGTTCAGTGTCTGGTCTAAGCGTCTGCTAGGCTGTTGCTAAACCCCAGACTTTTTCAGACTTCCCCTTGGGCAGCAAGCGAGGACCTGACTGGGATGTGCATGGAACTCGGGTCCCACGAAGACAACAAGTCTCTGAGCTTCCCCAGACTCGCTCTTCCACTGTCCTGGCAAGGATAAGAGAGGGGCCCCAAGGGCAGTTGGGGCCCATGGCAAAACCTCGAGGACGCAGTGCTTCCCAGCCATGCTGGGGCGGTCACCTCTCCAGGTCGCAGCCCTCCCAGGTCCTGGCAGTCCTTGCGTGGATCATCACTAATTTGCATGGAGCACCCTTGACCAGGATGGGAGAGTGGATAGGGAGGGAAGGAGGGGATCTAGGACCAGCATTGCCAGGAGATGTAAATCTCTCTGACCCCATTTTGACCCCAGGTCACTGGCTAGCCAATATCACTGGCTCCCCAGTGAAGTGGGGAGGGGGTCCTATACATAAGGGAACTTTGCTTGGTTTCCGCTCTCCTCCTCCCCAAGGGTGGAAGGACTTTCCAGGAGAGAGAACGGAGATTCCTGGCTTGCTTTAGGAAAGCATGGGTGTGAGGAGAGGAGGGGCTGGCATTCCCCCCAGGGTGGTAGGAACCACAGCTAACCGCCAGAGATTTCAGTCCTGCTTCCTCGGTTGGCCTTGACTGCGTCCTTTTCCCTTTCACTTCCCCTGAGCTTTCCCCTTTAACTGGGGGGGGGGGGGCAGAATCAGAGGCCTTGTGCCAAAAAAGGTCTTATTGTCTCAGAAGTAGAACATAGGGCTTCTCAAGGCCCTGATGGGGCTCTAGGGGCCAGGAAAGGAGCCTCTGTGCTGGCAAGAGGCAGCCTTTGCTGGCCCGCGCCACTTCTCCATTTTAACAGACCAAATTAGATTCAGGATTTATCAAATATTAAAAGCCTTTCTATCAGAGCAGCCTTAGGTTTGGGAATCACCACCCAGGGATTTTATAGTTACTTTAATGGAGAGGTTTGGAATGAGACTAAGGGTGTCAGCAGTTTTGAATAAGATTGAACTTGAACTTGACACAGGTTTTTTTTTTTTTTTTTTTTGAAAGGTGTCTGGACCTTGAGTCAAAAAAAACAAGAGATTCCCTCCCCACCACACTCCTGGAGGTTACAGGTACCTTGAGAGTGAGGTCCTGGGGAGGGGGGAGTGTAGAATTTGCAGGCACTAGGGGGTGGCGATCTTGGCTGGGTCACTGTTGAGAATAAAATTGAGAATAAAAGCCGAGGGAGCGACTATGCAGCATCCCCTCTTCTTCATCAACTTTTAGCACTTCTCTCTTCCCCCTGTCAGTCTCCCAGCTATCAAGTGTGGACTCGACAGGAATGTTGCAAGGAAAAACTAATTAAACAGCAGTACAATGCTTTGAAAATATTAAGTGTCATGTAAATGCCTAATGCTAATAATAATCTTGATGGTGGTAATTATGTGCCAGGAAGCACATCCCAGACAGTCCAGCTCTGAGCCCAAATGTGCACGTCTAGGAGAATCCCAGGGAACGCCCATTCTTTCTGCAGGGGAACCCCAGCTCAGAAGCGCCAGGGGGAGGATGGGAGCTCCAGGTCACGCCCCCATCACCTGGGAGGCCAGCCTGGGTTAACGGAGAAAGGGCTCCCTTAAGTCACTGCGCTCTCTGACAGGGGAGCCCCCATCATCGCCTGTAAGTTGGGGAATTTAAGATTCCATGAGTGGCCACCCCCACGAGGTTCTGACAGGCTCGACCGTGCATTCATGTCAAGGTCTGACCTTTGTGAGCTGGGTGCCTTCTGGTGAAGACATCGCTGGCTGCCGGAGCCTTTAGGTGGATTGAAAGAGAAGAATGTCCTCTCAGAGACACCCATCCCTCCCTCTTCCTCTTTCCCTGAACTCTGGGTGGGAGGGCCATGGGGCTATTGGATCTTCCCTTCAGCATTTTTCTAGTTAGATGAAACACCAGGCCTTCCCAGGATTTACAGTTTCCTTATAAGGCAATTTTGCCACTACCCATCCCTCACCCCCATTTTCTCCCAACAGAAGCTTCCTGCTGCCGCCCTTCTCCCCATACTGCTGTCCCTGGCCTTGAGCTCTAGGGCCCTGATTCTGCCAAAACCAGTGCCGGCTTTGAGGACAGCAAATTACAGTGAGTCACGATGGAGGGTTTTGGGAATTTCCACCCCAGAAATCACTGGGCCTTTTAGGGGTTTTGTACAATCACCTAGCTACTTCAAGGATACTCCTCACCCTTGAACTTGCCCTAATTTCATTTCTTTGTGACTGAAAGAGTAGTTACACATTTGGGTTCCTCTAGCTGCCTTTTTTTTTTTTTCTTTTTTCTTTTTTTTTGTCTTCCTCAATTTGGTGTGGGGTTCAGCCTTCACTGCTGCGTGATGACATACCCCTTCCCGTTTGGGAAGTGTGTGGCTGCCTTTTCAAATTTATTATTCAAAAGAAGCAAGTTCTTGCATATATATGTGTATATATATATAAATTTTTATTTTATTTTATTTTATTATTTTTAGAAAAGGGGCACAGGGACAGAGGGAAAGGAAGAGAACCTTAAGCAGGCTCCGTGCCCAGTATGTGAGCCTAACATGGGGCTCCATCTCACGGCACTGAGATCATGACCTGAGCCGAAATCAAGAGTCAGAGGGTTCACTGACTGAGCCACCCAGAAGCCCTCTTGTCTACATTTAAAAACAAAACACTTTGTTTTGCTTAAGTTGGGCTTCAGTAACTCAAAAACAACTTATCTTTAAAAGTAACCTTTTTTGGGGCGCCTGGGTGGCTCAGTGGGTTAAAGCCTCTGCCTTCGGCTCAGGTCATGATCCCAGGGTCCTGGGATCGAGCCCCACATCGGGCTCTCTGATCTGCAGGGAGCCTGCTCCCCCCCACCGCCCCGCCTCTGCCTGTCTCTCTGCCTACTTGTGATCTCTGTTTGTCAAATAAATAAAATCTTAAAAAAAAAAAGTAACCCTTTTTTTGGGGCACCTGGGTGGCTCAGTGGGTTGAGCCTCTGCCTTCAGCAGCTCGGGTCATGGTGTTGGGGTCCTGGAATCCTGGGATCAGCCAGCCTAGGGCTCTCTGCTCAGCAGGGAGTCCGCTTCCCTTTCTCTCTCTCTCTCTCTCTGCCTGCCTCTCTGTCTACTTGTGATCTCTGTCAAATAAATAGATGAAATCTTAAAAAAAAAAAAAAGTAACCCTTTTTTGAGAGACTGTGGACTCTGAGAAACTAAATGAGGGTTTTGGAGGGGAGGAGGTTGGGGGGTTCGGCAAGTCTGGTGGTGGGTACTAAGGAGGGCACGTATTGCATGGAGCACTGGGTGTGATGCATAAACAATGAATCTTGGAACACTGAAAAAAATAAAATTAAATTTTAAAAAAATATGAAAAAATAATAAAAGTAACCCTTTTTTATGTATCATATCAAAACAGGTGGTTTCCCCAGCTAATTCCTTTTTTAAAAGGCACTCAAATAAGAATGGTGACCAACCCTGACCGGTGTTAAGCTTTGGGGTTGAGACCACGTGGGAGGCAGTCAAACTTTGAGGCTTATGAGGTCAGACCCTGACCACACACACACACACACACACACACACACACACAAATGCACCATGGAAAGAAATTCTGTAGTTGCATTTCCCTCTTTACTGTCCAAATCCAGACTTTGCTTTTTATTTCTTCTTTGTAATGAGAAGCCCGTTGCCCCTGGGCCCAGCCTTCTCACTTGTGTTCTAGCTGAGAAATGGGACACGCAGTTCAGGGCATGCTGAATGACCTGGTCTGCCAGGCCATCCTGCCTGCTGCTTCTTGGGATAAGGAGGAAAATCTGCGTGCAAAATTCCTCCCCGTTCCCAGATGTGACCTTAGGAATGGTCAGGTCCTGCAGCTGAAAATAGGATTCTCCCACTGACACCCCCAGCCTCCCAGGCAACCTCCAAGGCACATTCGGGTCCTTTCTAGGTGAGATGGTACAGTTACTGTCCCCGACAGTGGGAAGTGACAGCAGTGTCCCTTCCCCACTACCTGGCTCATATTCTGGGTTGACATTGCACCCCCAGTGATCCCTGCACAAGAGTGGGAGCTGTGTGGTCTGAGAATATTTGGGGGGAGAAGGGCAAGAGTTAAGAGGTTAACCCATCACTTCTGTAACTTTTTTTCTTTAACAAGTTCGTTTTGTTGTTATTGGTATACTCAGCCCCGCCCGAGATTCCTGCTGCCTCATGAAGTATCTGTTTCCAAATCCGGAAAGTCACCACGGGAGACACACTGGATGCTGCAGATAAGTTTTTACAACAGCTGTGGAGTCAGCCTGGGTGTTTTTATGAAGATATTGTTCACTGGAAAACATTCCGTCCTCCAGGAATTTCATAGCAAACGTGTGTTTCACTTTTTGGCATTTGGGCTCCCTTGGTTGGTGGTAGGGGAGTGTGGGGTGGAGCTGAGGAGACTGAGGGGGGGCGTGGTTCTAGATTACAGGGAAGAAACAAGGAGAGGATGGGGCTCTGTAGCGAGACACCCCCCAGCCCCCACAGCCCCCACATCCCCACTCCCACCCTCCACCTCCCCGCCCTGCTCCAGCCCAGGGAGGCTGCCCAAAGCATGGTACTTGGCCAGTTTTACTGGTGCTTTCCACCACACACACACAGGACTCCCGATCTTTATTTGACATCTAGAATTCTATGCTGGGTGCTGTGCTTGCCCTGTGCGTCCCCACGCACTTTATTTAATAATTTTGGTTAACTTTAAAAACACTCTGCCTTGAGCAGACCATTCAGGAAACGGGGCTTCTCTTCTGAGGTGGCAAGCGCTTTCTCCCCCATCTCCTCCATGGGCCGTCGCCAGCACAGTGCCAGACACTGAAAACCAATCCCTCCAGAAATTCAGTTGTTTCCACACTGGAGGCTGTTTGGCTCTGAGATCTGAAATGTTCAGCATTTTCTCCAGATAATAGCATGTTAGCTGGTCCCGCAATAGCCTGGGAGTTTGGGTTCACCTTACCCCTCTCCACAGGAGTCCACAGAGTAGAGTGGGTCAAAGGTCTGTAGAAACCACTAGACGGAAATACTCCCCGAGCCTGCAGGGCCTGGCCTGGGGCTGGGGTGGAGGGGTGTCTCTCCTGGAAACTTTCCCATTTCTGTCCAGTGGACCCTGGCCCAGCACGGTCTAGATGAGATGTCTCAGCCCCACATGAGGGTCCAGGGTTTAAGGGATGAGTGCACCAGGCCTGGGAGGGCAGGCAGGCTGGCCTTTCTCCAGCATGTGTCCCAGGGAAGCTACTTTGATAGGAAGCCTGGCCAATTCAGCTGTCCAGAGCATTCTCAGTGTGAAGTCAGGGCGGCTAATGGGGTGGAGGGAGGGAGAGGGTTACAGGGCTTGGAACTCCCTTTACTATGACAAATCTCCTGTGGGCCAGAGAAACTTCTCTTCCGTTCTCTTTGTCTTTCCCATGAAGGGAGGATCCTGTGGCCCACAGCCTTTTGTAAACTCATTTCCCAGGTCTCTGGCCTGTGAATGAAAAAAGGTAAGAGTGTGTCACATTTAGGGTTTAAGGATATGAAGCTTACAGGGAGCTGATGGTGGAACTTCAGACATTATCCAGCAGGTGGCAAAGATTCTGAGGTGGTGGGGGGGGAGCTTTCTGAGGGCTAGCTGATAAATCAGTCGTCCACTTGGGAGGAATTCTCCTTGATCCCAATATCCTGTCATTATATGTAAAGTGCTTTCAGAGCTGTTGCTCGTGGACTTTGTCTCGGTTCTGCCCTGTAGAGAGGCCATGGAGCTCTGGAAACACGGCTGGTCCAACCTGAGATGTGCTGTCAAAGTAAGACACACACCAGGTCTCAAAGACTTAGCATGACGAAAAGAATATAATGTGTCCTGTTAACTTTCAAAATATTGATTATATGTTGACAAATAGTATTTTGAATATTGGGCCTAATAAAAAAGATGATTACAATTCATATTATTTCTTTTTATTTTCTTTTAAGGTGACCATTAAAACATTTTAAATGATATACTCATATATCATTTGGCATATAGGGCTCATATTTTCTTTCTATCGACAGTGCCGGTCTAGGTAATCCCTGCCCTTCTGAAACTGTTTTGAGGACTTGCTCCTTCCTTTCTTTTGTTAGCGGCATGAATGGAGGCGGCTCAGAGCCGCAGTAAAATCCTTTCTGCGGATGGGAAACGTCAGGCGATGGCGAGAGCCCCAGTGGACTCCGCTCCAAATGCTGGGTTCTGGCGACATCGTGTGGCTACGCCTGGGTACTACACCAACTACAGGCTGCCTGCTGTAGAGACCCACACTGAATGAGCCAATAAATCAGAAACCCTAGACTTGGAGATGGAAGTCTTTCCTGTCTGGCCTAATCTGTCCTCTTTTTACTCTCCAGTTCCTTTCAGCTCTGCCACATCTGCAGCATTGGGTCTGATGTACTAACTCACTGGGGGCTTCGCCTTCTTAACAGAGGGACCAGCTCTACACTCAGCTGGAAGTTAGGCATCCACGGCCAGCTACTTCACAAAAGATTCCAATAGTCTTAGGAAGGCCATTCAACCTCTCTAAGTCCCCTTTTCCCTCAAGTGGAAAATAAGAGATGATAGCATATGACTTCTAAACTCACTGCTGGCTCACCAAATCTGTGAGTCTCAGGATGGATTTTGAGGCATCTGTGGGGAGGCTTTGACTACTACATCCCTCACTGCTAGTGACCTACAAGAAAGGCCCAGGCTTGGGCCTAACTCAAGGTCCAGGCAGGGAGTGTGACCCGCACAGAGAGCTGACGTGACTGACAGTGATTCAGGGGGAGGTGAGAACATTCATCGGAAGCACAGTTGTTAACCTTTTGTGGGAATGAGTTCTTCACGAACACTCTCTCTTGGAATCCTCACAGCATCCCACAGATTAGGTGTTATCATGTCAGTTTAAAAATGTTTACTAAGGACGCCTGGGTGGCTCAGTCGTCAAGTGTCTGCCTTTGGCTTAGGTTGTGATCCCAGGGTCCTGGGATCAAGCCCCATGTTGGGCTCCCTGCTTTGGGGGAAGCCTGCTTCTCCCTCTTCCACTCCTCCCTGCTTGTGCTCCCTCTCTTGCTGTCTCTGTCTCTCTCTCTCAAATGAATAAATAAATAAAATCTTTTAAAAATTGGAATTAAAATTAAAGTGTTTACTAATATTATAATAATATACTCTATGCGTGTACACGAATGTGTAAGTTTAAAATCATAATATTACGAGGAATAGCTATGAACTACCCTCCCCCGAAGAACTAGAGCATCACTGCTGACTTCCTTCTAGCCTTTGTGCCCCTCCCCCATCTCGTTCTTCTGCGTCTGCGCCCAGTAATCATTACCCCCCAATTCTGTGTTTTTTGTTTGCTTTTTAAAAACTGGTTATTATTTTACATTGTCCCGTTCTGCTTGCATCTGCGGTCCTCTGGGACTTGTTTGTTCACATATATACTACCATTTGTCCAAGACTCACCCGTGTGACCTCTAACAGGGTTAGTGTCGTGGTCATGGCTGTACTCGACTTCATTATTGGGATATTCTTCAACTTATTTATCCATCCTCCTGTCAGTGGGCATTTGGGTCGCTTCTAGTTCTTTCTGGGAGCATGCTTATTCATGTCTCTTCTGTACGTATGTAATCACGTCTCTGGGAGAAAATAAAAAGATCGGTGGGGAGAGAGTGAACTGGTGAAGTGCAGCGGGTATTTTTTAGAGCGGTGAAACGGTTCTTGAACGAGTGGCAGAAGTATTACTAGAGACTTTCTCCACCTCAAAGTGGAAACCGTGATGTTGGATACTCATCATGCATCTATCAAATCCGCAGGAGTTCACAGCACAAAAAATGAACCTTCACATGTATAAATAAAAAAAAATTTATAACACGGGGATGCCTGGGTGGCTCAGTGGGTTAAGTGTCCGACCCTTGATTTCAGCTTGGGTCGTGATCTTAGGGTCGTGAAATTGAGCCCTGTGTTGGGCTCCCTGCTGGGCAGGGAGCCTGCTTTGTATTCTCTCTCTTCCTCTCCCTCTGCCCCTCCCCGTTATAAAAAGTAAAAAAGACATTTAGGAGGACAGGTGATCCTATGAAGGAATGCTGATGGTGAGGAGAGAATTGAACTGTTTGGCAAATGAATGAACCCCACTGGAGGGAATGGGAAGAAAGTGCCAACTCAAGTGACTTTGGAAATAAGTTAAGACTATGGGTAAAGAAAGTGCACAAAAATGCCATATTCTGGTTAGTAAAGTTGTTTCACGCAATAATTATTGTGATACTGCTAAATGCGTATGCTGGAATCAAACAATGGAATAAATGGATGACAGTGGGTGGGAGACTGGTGTCTCATCGTTGGAGTGGGAAGTTTTTTGTTTTTTGATTTTTTAAAATACTTTTTTTATATATATAAAAAGATTTTATTTATTTATTTGACAGAGAAAGACACAGCGAGAGAGGGAACACAAGCAGGGGGAGTGGGAGAGGGAGAAGCAGGCTTCCCGCTGGGCAAGGAGCTGGATGTGGGGCTGGATCCCAGGACTCCGGGATCATGACCTGAGCGGAAGGCAGACACTTAACAACTGAGCAACCCCGGCACCCCTGGAGTGGAGATTTATGGATAATCAAGGGGAGGAAGCCAGAATGATCCATGAGATAATTGGTAATACTTGGAGACACTGGTATGAACCCCTGTTTAACTTAATATAAATTCAGATGGTGATATATAGAAATATATATAGGGAGGTGTCTGATACAGGTTAGTGCACACAGACATGATTCCTGCTCTATCCACTGAGAAAGCCCAGAAGCAATGATACCCCAGTAACAATAAGCACACTGGCACCCCCATTTTGGGTCCTAATACCATTCTCCTATTAAGGAACCAGGACTCCTTGGAGAAATGGCTGATTCTGGAACCCGGCAGGACATAATAAAAATGAGCCTGGAGCATTTTATGGTGCTAGAAAGTAACGAAGTGCTCAAAGAATTTTAAAAACCTGCATTGGTACAGGTCTGTCAAAGAGACCCAGGAGCTATATTGGATCCTGAGCCCAAAGTATAAAATAAATACTGATGAGTCCATACTGATATCAATGATTGATATCAATGATTGAATAAATACATGAACAGGAGAAACGAGGCAAATCTCCCTTGCAGAAAAATTCTAAATATTTTCTATCCATATTTCAGCCTCAAGGAATAGAACCACACATGCACCTCCACCCTTGTAAGTGTAGGCTCGGCACAGGGACTTTCTTCAAAGCGTGCAGCCCACAGTGGTGGGGGGGTCTGGGGAAGAAGCACTTGACAGTGGCAAAGCCTGACAAACACTCCCTCAGCCAGGTGATCAAGGTCAGTCTCACCGTTAGTATGTACCCTTGATAAAATGACAGAAATGGCCCTCTACCTCTCTCTGTTCTTCTTCCCTAAAGCCCATAAGCCCTGTCTAGTCATGAGAAATACATCAAATAAATTCCTACTGAGGGACAGCCTACAAAATATTTGACCAGTACTCCTTAGAACTGTCGAGGTCATCAAAATCAAGGAAAGTCTGAGAAACTGCCAGAGCCCAGAGGAGCCAAAGGAGATAAGACACATGAATGTGATGTAGCATCTGGAACGAGAACCTGAAAGAGAAGAAGACAAAAGATAAAAGCTACTAAAAGCTACCGAGATGTGAATAAAGCATGGATTTTAGTTTGTAACAATATATAGACATGTAAGAAATGAACCAGACTAATGTCAGATGTTAATAATAGGGGAAAGTAGGTGAGGGGGCATATGGGAACTCTCTGTACTGTTTTTTGTTTTGTTTTGTTTTGTTTTTTTTTAATTACCCTGTACATTTAAAACCATTCTAAGAAATAAAGCTTTTTAAAAATGTTGTGACTTAGGGGCACCTGGGTGGCTCAGTCATTGAGCATCTGCATTCAGCTCAGGTCATGATCCCAGTGTCCTTGAGTCCTGCATTTGGCTCCCTGCTCAGCAGGAAGCCCGTTTTCCCCTGTCCCACTCCCCTTGCTCGTGCTCCTGCTCTCGCTGTCCCTCTCTCACTGTCCCTCTCTTGCTGTCAAAAAAAAAAGAAAAAAAAAGTTGTGGCTTAAAAAGGAATGATAGGCAAAAACAAAATGAGGCTTTAAAAAAATGTCTGTAGATCAGGTTTGGTGGCCAACTTTGTAAAAGGCCATTGAGGAAATGTTTAGGCTTTGTGGTCCTTACAGTCTCTGTTGTGGTTCCTCAGCTCGGCTGACATAGAGTAAGAGCAGCAGTGAGATGCAAACAGGTGAGCTGGTAGGGTTCCAACAAGATTTTATTTAGCAAAAACAAAACAGAGACAAAATGACCCTTAAGCCATGGTTTGCTGACTCAACTCTAGCATATATACTTAGAAACAGAACGCTATTGTATCCAAAGACTCAACTGTTTTATGAAGAGACTATGTCAAACAAACAGCCATCAAAAATGAATTAACACAGAAGTTCCTGTTGATTGATATCTCACCCAGAATTTAGCATTTTTTCTAAAGTGGCATCTCATTGCATTCTTATTTTGTGTTTCCCTTATTCTAACATACTTGTTTATCTCTTTCCTGAGAAATGCCTATTCATGGCTTTTGCTCATTTTCTGTTGTGTTGTCTTTTTTTTTCCCTTAATGCATTAGTGAGACCTTTTTATATAATCTGGATACTGATCTTTTACCAGTTGCAGATGTTCCAAGCATCTTTTCCCAGTTTATGACCTGTCTTTTTACTTCCTTTTTGGTGTCTTTAGTGGAATGTAGCCAGGTCTCTTACTCTTTCCTTTTTGTAGTTAGCACTTTTCTTTGGTTTTGGTGAAGAAATTCTCTTGCCCTCAGGCAGAAAGATACTTCCTGTATTTTCTTTGACAAGTTTTGAAGTTGTGCTTTTCACCTGTAAGTGCTCAGTTCATCTGGAAGTTACACAAAGTTCACAAATATGGAGGAGGAAAAGACTCAATTTTATTGTTTTCTTTTTGTATAACCAGGAGTCTTGGTCCCAGTGCCTGCCCCCTGCTGTCTGCAATGTCCCCATCTTGTGTCACAGTTCCATACAGGAGTAGGTCTAGTGATGTGTCTGGTTTATTTCATCTGTCATGTAATCTATAACATTGTGATAAGCCTTTGTATCAAATTACTCCCAACCTATTCTGCTTTCAGGAATGTCTTGACTATTTTTAATCCTTTGTATTTCCACGTATTCTTCAAAATCATCTTGTCAAGTTTTATGAAAAGCGTCCTCTTGAGGACTTATGGGGACTGCACTGAATATGTAGATTGGCTTAGGAAAAATCAACATGCTCAAATTATTGAGTTTTCCTATCTACGAACATATGATATGTCTCCTATTAATCTTTATTTTACAGAAGAGGAAACAAATGAAATTCAGAGAGGTTAGGTGAGTTTCCCAAGGTCAAACAGCTACTTCTGTGAAAAAGCCACCATTGTGACCCAGGGCCATTTTTACCCAGAAGTCCTTGCTCTAAACAGCTAGACTGCACCATTAATTTGTTTGGGGGAGGCCTTTGTCCTGGTCATTTATCCCTTGTAGATGGGTGCTTGGATTGCCCTTGATGGCAGGGTGTCAGGTATGGGCCTGAGAGGAAGGTCTCAAGACTCCCAGGAGAGGGGTGTGTGTGCTGCAGAGAAATCTCTCTGCCCTTGATCCATGAAATCTCTCTGCCCTTGATCCATGACATGCGGATGGGTGGCTCTGGTTTTTCTCTCAGCACAAGATCCACATGGGAGGAGCTGGGACTGTGCATCAAGGGAAGAAGGTTGAGGAAAGGAATTGGTTTAGGATTTAGATGAGTCAAACCCATGTGTCAGAAGGCTTAAGTCTGAGTCCCAACTCTGTCACTGTCTAGCTCTGTGCCCTTGGACAAGTCACTTAACTTTTCTGAGACACTGTCATCTCATCTCTAAGGAGGAATACTTACTACTTCTCTCAAAGAAGGTCACTGTGGGGATTAAATCAGATAATCCACGTAGCATTCTTGGCCCAGTGCCTGATGTCCCTCCATTGACACTGCGATTAGCTCATGAACTCTGGATTCACAGAGCACCCACTTGTGATAAAGATTTTCATGGACGGGGTACCTGGCTGGCTCAGTCAATAGAGCCTGTGACTCTTCATCTCGGGGCTCTGAGTTCAAGCCCCACATTGGAGGTAGAGATTTTTAAGTAAAAATAAAATCTTAAAAAAAATTTTTAATGGAAAGGAACACCATAAAGAAGACTCCTGACTACAGCAAGCTTCCTGATCCAGCAGAGTGACGGGACAGCAGTGGAAGGGGACCTGCTCCTCTGAAGTTCACACCACGCTTCCTGGCCTCCTGCCACTGGAGCATTTGCTCACAGCTCTTTTTTTTTTTTTTTTTAAGATTTTATTTATTTGAGAGAATGACAATGAGAGAGAGCATGAGCGAGGAGAAGGTCAGAGAGAAGCAGACTCCCCGTGGAGTTGGGATCCCGATGTGGGACTCCATCCCAGGACTCCATCCTGGGACTCCAGGATCACGACCCGAGCCAAAGGCAGTCGTCCAACCAACTGAGCCACCCAGGCGTCCTGCTCACAGCTCTTTTTAATAGGTTCTCAGAGAGATGGCAATCAGGGCTTCACAAGCCTCCAGGGCCTCCTGAAGCAGTGGTTGGGAAATCTGATCTGATGAACAGATAAGAAATACTTCTAATTAGCACATTCAATGCAAACACAGTGATTGCACATATAGTAATCTTCCAAACCATGGAGATAATTCTCAGACAAGTCTTCACTCATAAGGAGGCTCAGCATGTTCATTGTGTGTACTACCCATTTCCTTGTTTTCATTGACAACAATTAGAAACCACAACCCAGCTGGTCTGTATATCTGCCAAGTCTAAAAGTGAAGCATTGGAATGAACTGGACTTTAATATTCTTAAAGGTATGTCTTTAATTTTTTTTTAATTGAGGTGTAACTTAAATTCAGTAAGTTTACGAAACTGGAGTATCCGGCTTCCTAAACATTTACACCAGCATACACCTGTTCAATCCCCACCCAGGGCTCATTGTTCAACAGTTCCCGCCCCCAGAGGACTACCTCATGCCCCTCATAGTCATGTTGCCCTATAGAGGCGGCCACTGTTCTGACTTTAGTCACTACAGATTCATTTTGCCTGGTTCTGAACTTCCTGTAAATTGAATTATGTCACATGTGCTTTTTTTTTCCTTCCTTTTTTTTTTTTTTTTTTTTTTTGCCTATGGCTTCTTCAGCTCAATGTTACCTCTGTGGGAGTCGTCTGGGATATTACATGTCACTGTAGTTTGCTTATTCCAACTGCTGTGTAAGAATACATTGTAGGATATGCCACAAATCATTTTATCACTGGTGGACATTTTGGGTGTTTTCAGTTTGGGGCTATTACAAAGAAGATGGCTGTGAACATCTCTGAGCAGCCCTTATAATGCCTCTGTGTGCACTCTGAGGTTGGTATGAACACAGAAGTCAAATTTCTGCATTACAATAGGCATTGAATGTTCTTTCTTTCTTTCTTTTTAAAATCGGCTTATTGAGGTCCAATTTACATGCAGGCAAACCCACCAATTTTAACTGTACAATGAGATGCGTTTTGACAAATGTGCATGGTTGTGTACCCACCACTGTCATCAAATATAAAACAACAGTTCCTTCCCTCCAAAAGATCCCCTGTGCCCTTTTGCAATCTCTTTCCCATCCCCAGCCCCTGGCAACCACTCATCTGATTTCTGTCACTCTAGTTTTGCCTTGTCTAGAATTTCCTATAAATGGAACCAGATGTTCTATATAGTGTTTTGTGTCTCATTTCTTTCATTCAGCATAATTATTTTGAAGTTTTTCTTTGTTATTGCATATGTGAGTAGGGTTCAATTCTTTTTATTTATAGAGTGATCCATATTTCATTGTGATGGACCACATTTTGTTTTCCCATTTGCCCTTTGATAGATGGTTGGAATTTTTTTTCCTATGTGGGGACTCTCATCAATAAAGCTGCTATCAAAATTTGCTACAGTTCTTTGCATAGAAATGTGTTTTAGTTTCTTTGGGATAAATACCTAGAGGTAGGGTTATTGGGTCACATGGTAAATATAATGTAACTTTATAGGAAATTACCAAACTCTTTTCCAAATTGGTTGTACCATTTTGCTTTCCCACCAGCAATGTATGAGAGTTCTAGTTCCTCCGTGTCCTCACCTACACTTGGTATTGTCAATCTTTTAAATTTTAGACAATTGTAGAAATGTATGATGGTATCTCATTTTGGTTTTAATTATCTTGTCTTATGCCTATGGGCCATTTGAATATCATCTTTACTTAAGTGCTGGTCAAATCTTTTACTCTTTTAAAAATTGAGATGTCTTCTCATTATGTTAAAAGAATTCTTTACATATTCAGGATTTAAGTCTTTTTTCAGATATGTACTTTGAAAATATTTTCTTCCAGGCTGTAGCTTAACTTTTCATTTTCTTAATATTGTCTTTGGAGAGGACAGATTGATTTTTTATTTTGTTCAAGTTCAATTTGTTACTCTATTTCTTTTTTTTTTTTTTAAGATTTTATTTATTTATTTGACAGAGACAGAGATCACAAGTAGTCAGAGAAGCAGGCAGAGAGAGAGAGGGAAGCAGGCTCCCTGCTGAGCAGAGAGCCCAATGTGGGGCTTGATCTCAGGACCCTGAGATCATGACCTAAGCCGAAGGCAGAGGCTTTAACCCACTGAGCCACCCAGGCACCCCAGTTACTCTATTTCTTTTATAGTTTATGTATTTTGTGTTTTACCTAAGAAATTCTTGCCTATCTCAAGACCACAGAGTTTATTCCCATATTTTCTTCTGTAATTGTGATAGCTTTAGCTATTACATTTAGGTCTATGATTCCTTACAAGGTTAAATCTTGTCTATAGCATCAGATAAGGGTTGAAAAATACTTTTTTGCATATAGAATTCCAGTTGGTCCAGCACATGTTTTGAAAAGTCTATCATTTCCCCATTGAATCACTTTGGCCTCTCTGTAAAAAATTATATATGTATATATATATATATGATATATATGATTATATATATATGAATGATAGGGTTGTTGTGAGAATTGAATGAAACTTTGAAAGCTCTAAGCATCTATAACTGGCACATAGTAATTGCACAATAAACATTTTCACATTTATAGTCATTTGTCATTATTGATTTATAATTTATTGTTGTTTTAGTTAGATTTCCTTTGTAAAAGAGATGTAATGCTGTGCACCTTGCAGAGTTTTGTGAGGATCTGGTGAGGCATCATATAAATACAATCTTCTAACTGTCTACATGTGGGAAGTTCTCAGCAGTGTCCTCTCTCTTCTCTGTATAACAGAACCTACAAGTGGACGCTCTTTTTGTTTAAGATTTAGAAAGAGAGAAAGAGAGAAAGCACATGTGAGCCAGGTAGGGGAAGGGTAGAGGGAAAGAATCTCAAGCTGACTCCATGCTGAGTGTGGAGCCCCATGTAGGGCTCAATCCCACGACCCGAGCTGAAACCAAGAGTTGGATGCTTAACCCATTGAGCCACCCAGGCGCCCCCAAGTTGACACTCTTTAAACAACAGCTGTGATCATGTGTAAGGCTGTGATCTGTCATAGGAGAAACAACACATGAAAGGATGCTGTAAAGCTGTCAATGCTAGTATTTTGTATGAAACAACAGGAAGTTATTTTTTACCTTTTAAAATGAGTAAGATTAAAAAAAAACATGAAACACAGTGTTATTGAAGATGAAGGAGCATGAGCACTCTTTTATATTGTTGTAATACCACAAATTAGCCCAGATTTCCTGCAGGGCAGTCTGGCAATAAAAAATAAGACTTGTTAAAACAGGCATGGATTGTGACCTAGCAACCCACTTTTTAAGAATTTCAGCCCAAAAATACAAATCAAAACCACAATGAGATACCACCTCACACCAGTCAGAATGGCTAAAATTAACAAGTCAGGAAAAGGCAGATGTTGGAGAGGATGCGGAGAAAGGGGAACCCTCCTACACTGTTGGTGGGAATGCAAGCTGGTGCAGCCACTCTGGAAAAGAGCATCAAGTTTCCTCGAAAAAGTTGAAAATAGCCACCCTATGACCCAGCAATCGCACTACTGGGTATTTACCATAAAGATACAAATGTAGTGATCTGAAGGGGCATGTGCACCCCAATGTTTATAGCAGCAATGTCCACAATAGCCAAACTATGGAAAGGACCTAGATGTCCATCAACAGATGAATGGATAAAGAAGATGTGATACACACACACACACACACACACATACACACACACTGGAATGCTACGCAGCCATCAAAAGAAATGAAATCTTGCCATTTGCAACGACGTAGACGGAACTAGAGGGTATTACGCTGAGTGAAATAAGTCAATCAGAGAAAGACAATTATCGTATGATCTCCCTGATATGAGGAATTTGAGTTTCAGGATGGGGGGCTTGGGGGGGTAGAGAAGGAAAAAATGAAACAAGATAGGATTGGGAGGGAGACAAACCATAAGAGACTCTTAATCTCATAAAACAAACTGAGGGTGCTGTGGGCGGGTGGAGGGGTATGGAGAGGGTGGTGGGGTTATGGACATTGGGGAGGGTATGTGATATGGTGAGTGCTGTGAAGTGTGTAAACCTGAGGATTCACAGACCTGTACCCCTGGGGCAAATAGTACATTATATGTTAATAAAAATAATTAATAAAAAAAGAATTTCAGCCCAAGAAGATAATGAAGAATATGGGTTGAGAAAACTGTGCAAAGATGTTCACTGTAATAATGTATATAATCAGAAAAACATGTAACTATCTGAACACCTCACACATAGTTAAGTAAATTGCCATACTTTCATAAAATTTAATATACTAGCCTCTTTCTTTAAAATGATGTAGTAGAATGTTTTGAAGAAGGTATTGAATGTATTGAATGAATGTAGGTATTGAATGAATGTAGGTATTGAATGAATGAATGAATGAAGGTATTGAATGAGTTGAAGGTACTGAATTTGAATAAGGTATTGAACAAAAGGAATAGATTATATACCAGAATTCATTTTCTCGTCCAGCAAATATTTGTGGCCCCGCACTGTGTTGGGCACTGGTGCTACAGTGGAGAAGTAAACAGGAGTGTTCTCTGACTTTTTGAGGCTTCCAGAAAGAAAAAAACGCAGTTATAGTACAGGGTAGTGGGTGTTAGGATAGGTGAGGGGAAGGTGCTAAAGAAACACGGACAGCGGGACAGTGGTAACTGGATCAGATTTCACCTGCATTCCTTGTATACATTGGAATAGGGGATGTCCCACAGCAGGTGAGATCTTAGCAGAGTCCTGAAGGCTGGGTGGGAGCTAAGCAGAGGCTGATGTGAGGTTGGAGTAAAGGGATGGAAGAGGGTTCTAGGTAAAGGGAACCATGCTACCACAAGTTCCAGGAGAAAGCTTTTAAGCTAAAGAGTGAACGGATAAGATTCACACTGAAGAAGGACTCCTCTCCTGGGATCGTGGGTGGGTGGGAGGGGACCATACTGGAAAGTTAGAGACTGTTGGGTAATTAATTCAGGGACAGTGATGGCCTCAGGTAGAGGACAGAGTATGGCGTTGGAAAGAGTGGATGGAAGCAAGAGATACTCAGCAAGGATACTGGACAGGACTCGATGTTTGATTGGATACGGGCAGTGGCAGGGGACAGAGGGAGACACCAACCATGCTTGACCCCTTGGATCACAAATGATCCCACCCAAGGAACACAAGGGAAAGAAACTTTAGTGGGGAGGAGGGAGAAGGTGTTGGTTTTCGCTCGAGTTCTGACCACAGTCAGTAGACAGGTGGGGAGTCATCTGTAGCTCAGGAGTGAGATCAAAACCACAAGTAGACATTCAGGAGCAGTTCATCTCATATAGAGGAGGCGATCAGACACAAGAGAGTGAGTGAGGACACCCAGGCCAGTGTTTTTCAAACTGTAGATGTGAACCTATTAGTGGATTATAAAATCAATTCAGTGGAAGATGTTCAGCATTAAAAACAAAGAAATAAGAGAAGAAAAATTTCAAAGTGCGTTCATAATTAAATGCTAAGAGTTGGTTCATGAAACTTTTATTTTGGATTACATATGAATAAAACTCTGCTGTAGCTGCTAAGTCGATCAAAAAAATTTTTTTAAGATTTTACTTATTTATTTGAGAGAGAGAGATCACAAGTGTGGAGAGAGGCAGATGGAGAAGCAGACTCTCCACTGAGCAGGGAGTCAGATGTGGGGCTTGATCACAGTACCCTGAGATCATGACCTGAGCTGAAGGCAGACGATTAACTGAGCCACTCAGGCGCCCCAGATCAAAAATATTTTTAATCAGTGGCATAACATGTGAGATCACACTGTTGGGAGGTTAAGGAGGTACAGAGATGAGCCTACGCAGTAGGCTGGATGGGAGTTCAGGGCTCCCAGCAGCAAGATGGAAATGTGTGTACCCTGCACCCAGCTACAACTTGCCTCCAGGCTGAGTGCAGACATGCACAGAAGCTACTCCACTGTATGGATTGAAATCAATACTTGTGCCCTTTGTAGGTTAGAGTAGGGAGGTTCAAGTGAAAAAAAAAAGTTCACAATGAACTCCCAAATGAAGTCAACTAGTAAACAGGTATACACATGGCAAGACACCTGACTCCTGGATTTCACGTGAACTCGTTTTTCCCTAGGAAGATTTTCTTTTAAAGACCGTGGAAGTGAAGTTGGTTTGATAGGGGAACAATCCCTCAGCGGGTGTTTCTTTGTCCCCGGATTCAAGAAACATTACTCTTACATGCAGTGATCCTTTGATGTCAACTTTCTGAAATTAACTCTTAGAATGCAATTATTTATGACAGTATAAATCAATCACGGCAATATAAATCTTTTGGTTCTTGGAACCCAAAGCAGTAAACCTGCACGAACAGTAGAGGCTGACCATGTCAGGAAGTCTGGGAAGGAAGTTTGAAGTAGAGTGAGGGGGGCTGATAGGCACCACATAAATCATAAAGAAACCTAGCATTCAAGTCCTTGCTGTCTGCCTGCTAGCTGGGGATGGTGCGTGTTTCTCAGTGAGCCAATGTCCCCAGACTCATCAAATATAAGCATGAAGTCTTCCTCTATAGCTCTTATCTTGGCCTCGAGAGCATCAAAATGAGATGCAACATGGACTAGGACTTGGTGAACTGTAAGTTATGTACAAATGCTTGGCAGTGTTACTTGCGCTAGTGGCCTTGGATCCACTATTTATACAACAGAGGTAAAGCAGGTTCCCAGGATTCTTTTGGTTGTATCATGAACTCCCTTGTTCACTCCAGAATAAGGGTATAAGCACCGTGGAGATGCCACACTGCTCCCGTGTCTGCTGTATTACGGACAGCAACAGGAGACTGCAAGCCTTGACTCAGTAGACAGGAGTTCAAATCCCAGCTCCACCACTGGCTCACCCCTTTCTCACCCCGTTTGCAAATAGGAAACGAACCACAGCACCCTGTTTGAAGGCTTGTTTGCTGATACAGTACAGTATCATGGGAGTATCGTGTATGTTCACGAAGCCGTCGTTCTAAGGGAGCCCTTCCAAGATTGGCAATGGTGGAGGACCACCTGTCATTCTCAGCTTCCTGCAGCTCAGAGGTACCTCTTCTCTTTTGCAACAAGTTCCTTATCTTTAGCGTATAAATGCCTTCTGGTGATGAGGTTAATAATTAAGTCCTTGGACTGGCCCCCAGGCAATTGAGATGCACCTATAACAATTAGGGCCTCCCTGTGAGCGGTGGCCAGCACACTGACTGCTCTTTGAGGCTCTTGCAGGAGCAGGGACTCTGCCTCTGCTCTGAGTGCCCTTGTTCATGGTCAGGGATAATGGAAAGGACTTACGAAGACAAAAACGTTAAGTTTGCCCCTCCAGCCGGTTGCTGTATGAGATGTTGCCCCTGGAGCCAAGAGGACTCCTGCAGGCTCTCCACCCAACCCTGTGCCCATGTCCACTCCCAGAGGCCACGTCCACACCTCCTCCACTCAGACATACCTGGAATCACCTTAAGCTGGAGAGAAATGGCCCTCACACATTTTCTTTCTCTGTTTTGGGCAAAAGTACCAGGCTGGCCCTTGGAGTTTCACTAAGACTTCCAATGGTCCTGTTCACCTTGGGGAGCAGGTGCTCAACACCTGAAGTCCTTCCAGGCATCTCTTCACACGGACCTTCCCGTGGACATTTCTACAGGGGCAGGTCCAGAATTTCCACACTGGGGGTACTAGGTATGGCAATGGGAGGGCAGAGCCTTTACCTAACACAATGCCATTTTTATTTAAAGTGCATATGTTCGACCAGTGCAAATGTAATTTTCTAGAGGTGTTTCTTTCCCATTGGGATAGGGTCAAGGACACAATTGTAGAGACAATATTATTGTTGTTATAACTGTTCTTGTAATTAGCACTTCTCCACAATCTCTCCTTTGTGATCATGAATCCAAGAAGGGCTTAGAAAACCATGTTATTGCCTACCCCGTTTGGCAGTAAATCCTTCCTAAATGAATGTGAAATCATTTATAGTCTTTATTTCTCTGCCTTGTTTTGAATACTTATCCATTTAGTGTGTTTGTTTACGGGGGTGCTGCCCCCAACCCCTTCAGGACCTCAGATAAAACTTAATATTGGGATGCCTGGGTGGCTAAGTCGGTTAAGTGTCTGCCTTCAGCTCAGGTTATGATCCCAGGGTTCTGGGATTGAGTCCTGTGTCAGGATCCCTGCTCAGTGGGAAGCCTGCTTCTCCCTCTGCCTGCTGCTCCCCCTGCTTGTGCTCATTCTCTCTCTCTCCCTCTCTCTGACAAATAAATAAATAAAATGTTAAAAAAAAGAAAAAAGACCTAGTATCTCCACCATTTTCCTTGCTAAACCACTCTGTAAATTCTGAGTTTCCAAATTCATCTGGTTCCCAGAATTTTGGATAAGGGATCATAGGCCCCATGACAAGAATGATGGTCAATGTTGTTTTATTTAGCAGTGGTGGGGGGTGTGCCCCCTGCAGACCCCAACTGCCCCTCCCCACACTCCCCCCCAACTGCTGTGCTGGGAATTGATGCTTCTCAGACACTATTGTTACCCAGCTGCTGGATGGACAGGTCTTAAGACAGACCATTGTCGGCGCTCAAAGCCGGAACCAGGACCAATTCCACAGGGCGGGGGACCCTAGAACTGTGCCTACCGTCCTAGCCCACATGCGTGTGGTGGCTCTTCTCACTGGGTTGCAGGGTGTGCTGTAGTTCTAGGCCCCAGGCAAAGCCGGGGAGATGCCAGGGTAGCTAGGGGCTCCCAGCAGGGATGAATCACAAGGAATCAGATAACAAGAAGATTAACTCTGGCACGTTCATCAGAGCTGCCATCTGCCAGAACTCATGGGAACCTGCTGACGCTTGTGAGCCGTCCCCCGCCCCATGGGCCCCAGTGCGTCAAGCAGGCTATGTAAGCAGAGTGCCAGTGTCTCTCCCGAGGAGGGCCTGGATGCAAGCAGAAGCTGCTCCAACCCCAAGATGCCTGTGGGACCCATGAGGGTAATGCCAGGCCCATTTGCTTCTCCGCTGTGTTCCTGGGTCCTACTATAGCACCTGGCATTCAGCTGGGGCTCATGGCTTCTGAACTGACTGAACAAATACATCCAAATGGAGCTCACTGAACTCATCAGATGGAAGGAAGTCAGAAGCTCCCAGGGGGGTCAGTGGTAGCTGTGGGAGCTTTAATGGGGTGCCTACTGTGTACGGAGCCCTGCCAAGCATCAGGCCCTGGCCAGTTCGAACCTGGCACCGTGTGAAGGAGAGGTTTTTATCCCAATTTTATAGATGATGACTTGAGGGCCAGAAAAGTGAAGTCTTTCTGAAGGTCACCCAAGGAATATAAGGTAGAGACACCCTCATATCTCAGTCTGCCTGGCTCCCAAGTTTGTCATTTCTGTCCTGCTCAGCTGCTCAAGAAGAACCATTTGTTTCACACTTCACAGTAGGGCTGGACCAAGCTCTAATTCCCGCCATTCTTCATTCCTGGAGTAGAACTTGTGCCCTGAAGAGAGACTCCAACAGCTTTCTGTTGGAGCAGGAAGCCAGGAGGCAAGGCTGGAGGAGATGCTGGAGGAGAATGAGGAGGTGGGGGAGGGAAGGAGTAGGAGCTGCCTTTTCCTAGGCTTGGCTTTCCACCCCATAGTTCACCCTGCTTCTTCCTTCCTTCCTTCCTTCCTTTCTTTCTTTAAATTTGTTTATTTGAGATAGCAAGAGAGAAAATGAGAACGAGTTGGGGGGAGGGGCAGAGGCAGAGGGAGAAGCAGGAAGCTTCCTGAGTGGAAAGCCCGACATGGGGCTCCATCCCAGGACTCCGGGAACGTGACCTGAGCCAAAGGCAGATGCTTAACCGATTGAGCCTCCCAGGCACCCTGCTTCTCAAGCAACCTTTGCTCCTTCCAGAAAGTCTGAATCATAGCTTCCCAGCACATGGGAGTTTTTCTCTTGTCTGCATTTCCCATGGCCCAGCCCTGCCCCCCTGCCCTATGTGTCCCAGGTTCAGTGGTCCACGCAGATGAGCATCATTGCCCTTACAAGATGGGGAAAGCACAGGGCTTGGCCTTGTTTCCAGTTGAAGCCCAAGAAGCCATGTTTGTTACTCCTCCCCGCACCCCCCCTCCACCCCCTGTTGGGAGGCAACTCTGAGGGCCATGTTCAGTATAACCTCCTCCCTTAAGGGAAGCTGGATTTAGTGACTCACTTCCAGGGACTAGAAAGCTCGGTGTTTGACCTTGTTGCTCATTTGTGAGTCCCCTCACTCTGGGATCGTGGAAAAGTTATCCTGGGGGCGGGGTCTCATGGAAAACCATGAACCTGCTCCCAACACAAATGCACACTATGCTCAGCACATTTTTGAGAAGCTTGTGAGCCCCTTCTTAAAGCCCCATCTTGGAGACCTCCATATATGGTCTCCAGGGAAAAGGTAAGTCCTCTGTTTCTCTAGATCATTTCTCTTTTCTCACGTAGTCGTGAAGCTTGTTCTTTTTGTAGCTTGTTCTTCTTTGTCTTAGGTATATTCTATATAGAATAAAACGCACAGGTCTTAAGAGTACAGTTTGATAAGTTTTGACAAGGGCATATGCTGTGTAACCCTCACACACATCAAGGTTTACAACATCTCCTGCGTCCCAGAAAGTTACCTCATGGCCTCTTCACTCGGTATCCTTCCTGCTGCCCCAGCTCATACTGGGGCGATCATTATTCTCACTGCTGTTGTCATGGATGAGTTTTGTTGCTTCTTGACCTGAATCCTGGAAGAGGATTCATTAATACAGATACTTTTATGGCTCTCTCCTTTCATCCAGCATAATTTCTGTGTGACTCATCCCTACCACACCTATCTGAAATTTATTCCATTTCATAACTGAATAGAAATGTCTTGTATGAATATAACATAGTTTGTTTCTTTATTGTCCTTTGATAGATCCATGGACATTTTTATTTTTTGGCTACTCGGAATGAAGATGCTACAGATATTCTCGTCAAGTCTTTCACGGACACACAGAGACTTATCTTTTCTTGGGTGAAGACCTAGGAATAAAATTGCTCAGTCGGAGGGTAGGTATGCGTCTACATTTGTTAAAAACTTCCATATGGTTTTCCAAAGTGGTTGTATCGTGTTTTCTTTGGTTTCAGCTTCGAAGTACGTAAGTTTTAAACCATCTCAAGTACTTTTGGGGAGTTTGTGGGTGTTAAAGGAATGGATGGATGGGCCAACAAACCACTCGCCCTCTGACCTAACGTGGTGCCCAGTGGAAGCCCCCAGCTCACTGGCCTCATTCCCCTGCCTTTTTCCAACTAGTAGTTGTTCAGTTCGTGCAGCAAACTGTGCCAAGCACACCCTGGGTTACCCCCCCTTAGCCCTTCCCATCTGCTATGGCAGAACACCCAGCTAAGCTAACCCTAAAGTAAAAGAATTCCACTCCCTGGGGGAGGGATCCCAGAAGGAAGAGGCCCGGGGGTGGTAGAACAAAGCAATTAGAGAAGATATGAGTGGAGAGGGTCTTGTATCTCTAGAAAAAGGAGAGAAATAGGGGCAGATCCTCAGACTTACCTCCAGAGGTTTCAATGTATTCTGTTTTCTGTGTGGAAAGAGCTAGAAGCAGCATGTCCAGTGGGCTGTGGGCCAGGCAGTCTGAAACCAGCAGGGTCACATCACCATTATCAGCACTTCTGAGCAAATGAGAAGAAATACCTTTCTTTGTCTGGAGCAAAATGAGAGCTGGATCTTGAACCCACTTGTCCAGTAAGTGGTGGCCCTGGGTGAGGTGCCTGGCCTGGCTGACGTGTCCTCTCGGTGGCAATCTCTAGAAGGACCCATGATTATCCCTGACATGGGTGGTCTACGCAGACAGTCTCACCCAAGACGTGGGTTGTTTCTGGGCTGTGTTTCTCTAACCATGGTGTGGGGTCTGGGTCCTGTCCCCATGTAAGTGGTGGAAAACACCATAGTTCCCTTATGATTGATCCCAAGCCACATAGAATCACCCAGATTCCTGGCAAGGGCTTAGGAAGGAAAGCTCACTGGCCTTCTTGCTAACACAATGCAAGGGAGAAGAGTTTCAGAACCCATGCTTTTGCTTCTGTATGTTCGCTTGACATTAAAAAACAGAGTAAGATAGCCTCTAATGTCAAACATCAGATATTTGGAAAACTATTTCAAAATGTTCATTATAATGTAATGAACACAGACCCTGGAGGCAGCCTGGTCGGTCCCACCATTTCACGATGGAGTGACAGGCAGGTTCTTTCACTTCTCTGAACCTTGATACTCTTGTCTTTAAATAAGGACAATACTTACTTTCTGCAGTTACAGTAAAGATTAGACAAGATACTGTATGTGAAACATGAGGCCCATATTAAGTGAATGTTACCAGACCAGACATCCGAATGGCTGCTTCTCCCTTTGATCCAGATGCTTGGATAGACGTCTTCAAAAAAGTTACAAATGACAAGAAAAGCAAGTGAACCAATGGCGCTTCCAGAAAACTACTGAAAGACTGAGGATGAGCCAAATGACCCCTTCCCTGGAAAAGGCTTCAGCCCAGCAGCCCCGCGAGCAGCACTGAGCTAATTGTGCCTTCAGTAGGGTGACACTGAAATAACGATGTTGGCCAGCACTGCCCCTAATTGAGTTTTAATTATAGCACTTCCAGGAAGAATGAAGTTAAACCTCTGTTCTCCTTGCATAATTAAATTTAAGTTAGCATATCTGGAGAATTCTTATCCCACACATGTACCACTTCTCCTTGTCTGAAGAGGGATTTCAAAATTGGACATTGTTGTCTAATGGATGAAGTTTAAGAATGACACATGGGCTTTGCTCCTCTTTAATTACGAATGGTTAATTGTAGAGAGAGCCTAATTAGATTGCCACCGGAGGGAGATGTAGGTAGAGATGAGACAGATCTCTTCATTAGGTATGGTTCTAAGGAAAGAGGAGCCGATAGGAATTCTGTGGGACTCTCGGGGCTTCTAAGCGTGCCCCCTCCGCATAGAAGGGGACTGCCTTGGTGGGCCTGTTGGGTGCTTTTGAGCACCTCTATGCCAAGCACCATGCTGGCTCTGGAAGCAGCCCAAGGAAAGCAAAAGGCATGGTCCCTTTCCTCGAGGTGCCTCCAGCTGCTCAAGGAGACAAAGTAAGCCTGTCCAACACAGAGGATAAGAACTTGGTCAAAGCCTACGCCATGATGTACTGATGACAAGTTTCGAATGGCTTGTGAGAAGTCAGCTCACTGGGGACAGCAGGGACTTGCAGAAGGGTATGTGGAACCCAAGTTCAAAATTCAGCTCTTCCAAGTACAAGCTTCATGGTCTTGGACAAGTGCCTTAGCCTATCTGTGGCTCAGTTCTCACTTGTAAAATGGCCCCACCTCACAGAGTTATATGAAGGCAGCAAAATGCTGACCATGGGGCTTGACATTTCTTTTGTGTTGATAAAACAAAACAAAACACAACAGTAACTGTTCTTATGACTACAGACTCTCCTGGTTCTGAGAATTATAATAAGACCACACCTAAGCCTCATGTGAACAGATTTTGTTTTCCTTTGAGGTTTGGAGGAAGGACCTACGACCTAAACTAGGGGTGAGCTTCACAGTACCCACGTTGGTGTATGGCGAATGGGGTGCCCCATGGACAAAGCCTTATGGAGGGGTACTCCAGAAAACTGGGACTTGGAACTGATTTATCCCACACACACCGTGGGTGCTTGGGGACGGCTGCTGGAGACTTGACAGAGTCACCGCTGCCCTCTGCCATTTTCCTAAGAACTGGTATGTCTGATAAATGAACAGCCAATTCGTTGAGCAGCCCAGAGGTCTTCAACCAGGGATGATTTCTCCCCCCTCCCCCATAGGACATGTGGCAGCATGTAGGAACATTTTTGGTTGATATGACTGATAACTGGGCTGGGGTTACTACTGGTTTCTAGTGGGCAGAGGCCAGGGATGTTGTTAGACTGCCTACAGTGCACAGGGCAGTCCCCCATGACAGGAAACTGTCCAGCCCCAAATATCAACAGAGTGGAGGCTGAGAAACCCTGGAGTAACCTAACCTGTCCTGAACGCAGGGCAGCAAGCCTGGCGGAACAGCCTCTGACTTGGTGTCAAAGTGTCGCCCGAGGATGGGCCTCACAGATTCCTGCTCCCAAGCAGCCCCCATGAGCAAACATCACCGGGTGTCCCACACCAGAAGCCCCAGCCTGCGGTTCTTCTCTTATGAATGGCCATAGCGTAGCTACGCACCCAACTGGTCATTAAATTGGCCGGGCTATGTGTTCTACAGTGTGGCCACCAGATGGCGACCTTAGATGCTCTTTCCCAGCTATACTCGAACTCGAGCAGCGGGGCCATTGTTCTAGGCACCTGGTAAGTTTCAGGAAGAGGGAATTTGCCAGGAAGGAGGCATAAACTGGAGAAAGGGTTCAATATCCCCTATCCCCTTATTGCTTAGCAAGTCTGGAACACCTGCCGCCCAGATCCCATTTCAACCTCCCTGTTGGCAGTGATTATTCTGAATAGTTACAGTGCTCCACTGTTATAAAAATACAGGTTATCATCCTGGTCTGAAATACGGTTGGGGAGCAGTGTGATAGGAAATGGGGAGGTGGGCAGGTAGAGGAGCTGGGTAATGGGGGATGGACACCCCTCAGGCCACAACTCGTGCCTAATGCTCTGCACACCTTCTCTCCTTTGACCACACCAGCACCTGCCCTGTTGGGCCATTTTAATGGGACACCGAGTAACTGGCCAAAATCACAATGTGGATCCAAGTCCAGTCCTCTCCATGACCCCAAGAAGCCTCTTGTCATCTCTGTGGGAGGGTTCCTTATCTGCCCAGGCCAGGTGATTGACTGCTGGCTACACTGGGAGGCTAGGTAATTTATTGCCTAAAGCAGGATACTTTGATGAGTGAGGAGGGGCTCTAACTGGACAGTAGCTGGGACAACAGGTATGAACCCCACACAGGTGAAAACTCGTTATCTTTCTCTCTAGTACCCCAAGTTCCTGAGTTTCTGAAACTTAAGCAGGTTTTTGTTTTGTTTTGTTTTGTTTTGTTTTCCCCAGCTTTCATGTATTTGGGAGATCATCCAGTGCAGCCCTAGAAGATCTGGGGGAAGGAGAGTAAGAAAACTAGAAAGGCTGTACATTGGAGTACTGCCCGGGGCCATGGAGGCAGGGTGTGCCTTACCTGTGATCCCAGGAATTCTGTGCATCTGGGGGACACTGTCTTCTAAAGAAGAGGAGGGCTTCTTTCATAGTTTTTACCTGGACAGCTGCAGGTGTGGTGTTACTTCGATATGTGTGTGTAGTGTGTGTGTGTGCACCACTTCAATGATCGCGCTTCTGATTGTGAATGTGCTCTTACCAGTTTATCGCCTCACCTCTCCCCATGCTTGCTTGCCCCGCTTGCGATCCTGGAAGTGAACCTAGCAAGCGCTTCTCCTTTGCCAACGGGCACGATGCTACACTTTGCCAGTAGATGGCGCCGGAGGCAAGCTGCCGGAGAAAGGGGCTTTTCTTCCCCGTTCCCCGTGCTTTGTTTCTTTCTGCCTCCTGACTCGGGCGTGTGCCCGTGGAGCCTTTTCTACCGCTCTGTGTGGCTTTCCGGTGAGTTCTGCAAGCACATCTGGCTTCCAGTGAGCTCAAGAACATCCGCTGAGGACAGATTCCCAGAAGTTTCTTGATGAACCTCACGGGTGCCACAGCTAGCTTTCCAGAAAAGTCAACAGCATTTCCTTCAGCAATTTCCTGGAAAGTCGTTGTCACTCCAGGGGTCCGTTTCCTGCTGGGTTGTGTCCACCTGTGTCAACCTCAGCAAACTGCACCATCCCGCGGGCCACAGCTCCACCCTCTCCCACAAGCTCTGGGTCTCAGCCCTGTATGCGTGTGTGCGTGTGGGTGTGCGTGTATGTGTGCCTGTGTGTGCCTGTGTGTGTGTGTGTGTGTGTGTGTTGGAGTGGGGGGTGCCGGAGGGTGCTCCCAAGTTTGTTTTTACCTAGGATACCCTGCCTCAGCCCTCCGGTAGGCCTGCTCCCTGTATCCGCCAATCTGGATTCTTCAAAGTTCTCCTCACCCTTAGCAGTCAATGCCCTGTTACTACGTTCTGCTGTTAATTAATAATTTTTTTCTTAACTTTCTCTGTTTAAAATCCTGTGTGGTTTTGGTCTCTTGTCCCGATCAGGGAAAGTGGTTTGTCTTTCAGTATCTTTCTGCTCTTGATATTCTTTTTGTGTTTGCCCTGTGTATCCGTGGACTTGTTTATAGAGATACATTCAGAAATAAATTCTTTTATTCCAATAAGGGCAGGCGACGTGAGTGAGTGTGTGGAGTGGTTTCAGATAAATGACACTGAAAGGGCATATAGTCTCCAAAAAGCAATTCTCCCTCTGCTTTCAGGTTTCTAGTATTTAAAACCATGTAGATTATACCTCTTGGTAATAATAAGTAGACAAGTCATCTCTCCTTTTAGGCCTCAGGATCTCCTTTTGTAAAATGAGAGGGTAGGATAAGGTATTCTCTAACATACCTTCAGGCTATGAAAGTCTTAAAGTTCATGAATGAATGTACGTTCCAGAACATTCTATAATTTCTCATCTTACAGAGATATAGAATCTTCAGTCTGGCATTCAAGGTTAGCTTTCTTTTCTTTTTTTTTTCCCCCTTAGTAAAAGCATCATGACCAATAAATGTGCAACCACTTTAGTGCATATCATTGTGTTGTTGCAACAAATGTGTAACTAACAAAGATTGCTATATTAGTCACTTACCTGTTAGTGAGAATAAGTGCAGAAAGATCACCTGACCTAATACTCAACCTTTGTAGAGGAGATGATGGAGGCCAAGAATGACTAATTGGCTTGCTCAGGGCTGTGGGATTGGTTGTGACAAAGCTAGCACTAGAATCCAGGTTGCCTGACACCCCAGTGTTTCTTGAATCCATTGCTCTTATAGCATCTTTTAAATCCCCTATCAGTTCTTTTCTTGAGATCATGTTTGAATGGCAGTGGCAGAAGAAGTTCCCATATTCCTAGGGTAGCTAGATAGGAGGTCATAATTTACAGGAGAAAAATACAAAGAGATTCTGAAAGGGAAAGGGGGAATTCTGAAGGCAAACTGCCTCTTGCTGATGACAAGTGTAAAATAGCTTCATGCACTGACTTAAAGTATTGTAAGGACATATTTATTTATTTCAAAGATTTATTTATTTATTTATTTGAGAGAGAGAGCCTGCATGCAAACAGGGGAGGAGCAGAAGGAGAGAGAGAATCTCAAGTAGACTCCCTGCTAAATACGGAGCCGGATGCGGGTCTTGATTCCACAACCTTGAGATCAGGACCCGAGTGGAAATCAAGAGTTAGATGCTCAACCAACTGAGCCACCTAGGCGCCCATTAAGGACACTTTTATTAAGGTGGAATCTCTCAAATATCTGATGGACTAAGCAGGCTCTTCATTTATTTTTGCATGATCTAATCTCAACTAGGGACAGCTTTGTCCCCCAAGGAACTTATGACAATGCCTAGAGACATTTTTTATTGGCACACTTAATGGAGGGAATACTACTGGCATTTAGCGGGTAGAGACCAGAGAAACTGAAAAACATCCTAAAATGCACAGCCTCCCCGCGCCCCCCACCCCGCCACATCCATACAAAGAATCATCTGATCCGAACGCCAGTAATGCCAAGGTTGAGAAACTATAATCCACTTAAACACGTTTCTTAAAATCATGGAAACACAGAGCTGATAGTAACCATCTTAATGGGCATGAGATAGTTTCTCATTGTGGTTTTGGTTTATATTTCCATAATGATCAGCGATATCGGGCATCTTTTCATGTGGGTCTTTGTTTAGTTTTGTTTTTATTTTTAACTATTTGTTTATCTTTTTTTCTAGTCCTTTGCCATTTTGTAATTAGGTTGTTCTTTCTTTCTTTGATTTGTGGCTCTGTATATATTCTGGATGTTAATTCCTTATCAGGTATATGATTCATAAATATTTTCTCCCATTCTGTAAGTTGTCTTTTCACTCAGTTAACTGTGCCCCTTGATACACAGAAGTTTTTAATTTTGATGTAGTCCAGTTAATATATTTTTACTTCTGTTGCCCATGCTTTTGGCATCATATCCAAGAAATTACTGCTAAATTCAATGTCATGAAGATTTTCCTCTGTTTTCTCCTAAAAGTTTTATAGTTTTAACCCTTATGTTTAGGTCTTTGATCCATCCTGAGTTAAGTGTGTGGTGTAAGGTAAGGGTCCAGCTGCCTTCTTCTGCATGTGGGTACTCAGTTTCCTAGTGCCATTTGTTGAAACGATGTGCCTTTCCCCATTGAATGATCATGGCACCTTGCTGAAAATCAAGACCCTACATGTGAGGGATTATTTCTGGATTTTCTAATCCATTCCATTGGTCTATATGTCTGTGTTTATGGTGATAACAACCGTGCTTTGGTTCCTGTAGCTGTGTAATAAGTTGTGAAATCAGGAAATGTGAGAACTCCAACTTTGTTATTTTTTCTTGCCTTAGCCATTTGGGGTTCCTTGAGTCTCCATATGAATTCCTAGGATGTAATTTTCCAGTTCTGCAAAAAAAAAAAAAAAATACCATTAAGATCTTTTTAGAGATTGCACTGAATCTGTAGACTGCTTTGGGTAAAATGGACATTTTAACAATATTAAGTCTTCCAATCCATGAACACAGAGTGTCTATCTATTTATTTGTTTCTTCTTCAATTTATTTGATCAGTAAGTTATAGCTTTTAGGGTATGGATCTTTCTTCTCTTTGGCTACATTTATTCATAGTGTTTTATTCTCCTTTTTTAAATGCTATTGTAAATGGAATTATTTTCTTAATTTCCTTTTCTGATTGTTCACCATTAGTGTGTAGAAATGCAACTGATTTTGTATGTTGATTCTGTATACTGCAACTTTTCCCACAAAATTCATGTACCAGTTCTAACAGATTGTGTGTGTGTGTGTGTGTGTGTGTGTGTGTGTGTTTGGAATTTTTAGGGTTTTCTGCATATAAAATCACATTATCTGTTGAACAGGAATATTTCTGCTTCTTCTTTTATTTGAGTTCCTTTTATTTCTTTTTTCTTGGCTAGCTGCTTTGGCTACAACTTGCATGACTATGTTGACTAGAAGTGGCAAAAGTGGCATCCTCGTCTTCTTCCTGACCTCAGAGGAAAAGCTTTCAGTCTGTCACCATCTATATGATATTAGCTGTGGGCTTTTCGCAAATGGCCCACACATTACTATGTTGAGATGGCATCTTCTATTCCTAGTTTACTGGGTATTTTTATCATAAAAGGGTGTTCAATGTTGTCAAATGCCTTTCCTGTATAAACTGAGATTAATCTTTTCTCTTTCTTCTTAATCATTCTAGATACAGGCTTTCTCGATCTGTTCTAAGAATTGATTCTTGGTTTCACTGATTTTCTCTATTGTTTTCCTATTGTCTGTTTCATTTATTTCTTCTTTAATGTTTTATTGTTTCCTTCCTTTTGTTAGTTTGTTCTTTTCCTAGGTCTTAAGCTATAAAGTCAGGTTATTGATTTTTGAATTCTTACTTCCTCTTCTTCTTTTTTTTTTAATGTAAGCCTATATGGCTAGAAATTTCCCTTGGAGCACAGTTTTCACTGCATCCCGTAAGCATTAGTGTCTCATCTTTTAATTTTCATTTATTTCTAGATATTTTCTAAATTCACTTGTGATTTCTTCTCTGGTATGTTGGTTATTTATATGGGGTCTCTGGAAGAAAAGATAATCTGAGACAATCAGATCTCCCTGAGGAATCTGGGCTAAGGTATGTTTATAAAAGGAGCCCGTTACTAGTAGGAGCTAAGGCTGATAGACTATGATGTTGAGAGAAGCCAAGACAGACCGCAGACAATCTGAAAGTTGTAGTAGAGCAGGCATAAGAGAAATAGAGAAGTCAGAGAGAAGACTCTGCGGTCCAGGAGAGAAACGATGGGAACCACCAGCCCCTCAAGCAGCCAAAGTTGCTGGTAGCGCTCCATGAAATTTCTCTGTTCAGTTTGAAATAACTTGACAATAATCTCCTCTCCTTAAGGCAAACAAAATGAATCTCCAGTTGTTGTGGCAAAAACATGGTTGTGTACACTATAGTCTCAATTAAAATGCATATATTGGGACGCCTGGGTGGCTCAGTTGGTTAAGCAGCTGCCTTCGGCTCAGGTCATGATCCCAGCGTCCTGGGATCGAGTCCCGCATCGGGCTCCTTGCTCTGCAGGGAGCCTGCTTCTCCCTCTGCCTCTGCCTGCCATTCTGTCTGCCTGTGCTCGCTCTCTCTCCCTCTCTCTCTGACAAATAAATAAATCTAAAAAAATAAATAAATAAATAAAAAATAAAATGCATATATTTTTTTAAAAAGTTGTTTGGAGAAAAGACTGGAAGAGAAAACACCAGGTTGTCTCCAGTGGGTATTTCTATGGTGGGAGTATGACTGGTAATATTAATTTTCTTCCTATACACTATTCTATAGTTTCCATATTTGGGAGAATGACTAGATGTTCTAGATGTTACCTTTACAAGCTGTTAAGAAGAATGTAAACCAATCCATGTATGGTACTCTCTGCCCTGCTCTTGGACACAGATGATCATTCTTTCTGTCTTTGAGGAATTTGTGATCAAGAACCAGCAGCCTAAATCTGTTCAAAACGACTTGGGATGGCTTCTGGCAAGATGCTGTAGCAACATAGTTTTAAAATTTCTGCATGTTCCTCATTAATGCATATATGACAGCCAGGATAGCCGTATTTAAAACAGGTCGACCATGTCTATAACAAAACTGAGTGAAAAGATATAACTGAGGGTTGCTGGAGGGGAGGGGGGTAGGGAGATGGGGTAAGTGGATGATGGACATTAAGGAGGGCACAGGATGTAATGGGTATTATATAAGACTGATGAATCACTGACCTCTACTTCTAAAACTAATAATACATTATATGCTAATTAATTGATTTTAAATTAAAAAAATCTTCATTGGAAAACAAAAACAAAAAAAGCACAAAAACCAAAAAACTAAGTGAAAAGATATGCTCACAAATCTCAAAGTATGAGTAGGTGGAGATAAGTCGGGGACAGTGACAAAGACTTCTTCCATCAGCATCTCTTCTCTTCAGAATAGTGACAAAGGGCATCTGAGGGCCCTGAGGACACAGCTCAGAATCACCACAGGTACTCCCGAGAAAAACACAATGGGCCCATCTGAGAATAACAGCTGAGCCCAGAAGGGGTTTCAGCAGAATCCAATTTATGGGTGAGCACACAGAGACCTCGATAAGGTCTGAACGTATTGGAGTGGTGTGGCGTGGGTGCTATGAACTCAGCAGATGTGAGTAAGGTATGGCTTCCAGGAAAAACCCTCCCCTGAGGAGAAGTGGCTGAGCTGGAATTCAAATTGAGCAAGACAGGGATGCTAGAAGCAGAGGAAACAAAAGGTCCAACAGGAAGGAAGTAAAGGGGCAGATACTGCAAAATAGAAGGGACGTTTTTTATTCCTTCATAAAAATAACACAAGAGGGAAGCCAAAAAAAAAAAACTTACAAAGTAATTATAAGAAAAAAATAAAAACAAACAGGAACAAAATAATGTTCCCTCAGAAATGATGAAAGCTGTCTACAAGACATGCCCATAAACCAGGCAGACTATACCCTAATATTCCAAATGAGCTGAAATAATTTTTAAAGGGGGTAAAAAAGGGGCACCTGATTGGCTCTATTGGTTAGGTGTCTGCCTTTGGCTCAAGTTGTGATCTCGGGATCCTAGGATCGAGCCCCGCATCAGGCTCCCTGCTCACAGGGGAGTCCTTTTCTCCCTCTGCCTCTGCCCCTTCTCCCCACTTATGCATGCACATCTCTCAAATAAATAAAATCCTTAAAAATAAATAAAGTGGTAGAAAAGACCACATAACAATGGAGTAGAAAAGCTCAGAAATGAGGTCATTAGAGAGAAAGAAGTTTTGGAAAGAGAAGTTAACATTCAGAAAAGAATTCAAAACACAGAAATAAGTTATAAATGAATTAAAGTGAGCGCAAGAGTGGCAAAGGACAGTGGATCGTGCCTTAGGACAAAAAGAAGATAGAAAGTAGAAAATTTTAAAGAGGAGAAAGAAAACAAGAAAAAAAATTGTTTAGCGTATTCCAGAAAAAAAAAAAAAACTAAAGATACAGAAGATAATGGAAAGAAAATCCAACCTATGTGTAAAAGAAGTTCATCGAGAAGATGAAAGCCACAGGACAGAACAAATACTGTAATCTACAAATCAACAAACATTCTTCTAGGTAAGAAAACAAAACAATTTGAAATCATATACTGAAAGGTCATAGCACAAAACCTAGGAAAAATGACCCAAAATGGCAACACTGAGACCTAGCCAAGAAAAACTACTGGGTTTTAAAGGAAAAAATAGTCCATTGGGAATCCAGGGAAACAAAACAAAACAAAACAGTGCCTTATATAAGGGGAAAAAAAATCAAATTGTCATTGGACTTTTCAACACCAACACTGTAGGTTTCTATATTCAGCCAAACTGAACTTTGAGTAAGAGACTAGAACCCATTGTTTTCACCATGTAGCAACAGGGATGATATTGTTCTCACAGTCTGTTTTTCAGGAGTGTATTAGAAAGCCACATTAAACAATTTAAATAGTTGCCTACAGAGACATCAATGCAAGGATGTGTGGTATTAATATATATGTATTAAAATATATGTATATTCTGAAACTAAAGTAAATGACGTTTATGTAGGAGACAGTGCAGTGTGTAATGACTATCAGCTCTGACAATTGAATTACAACTATTAAAAGGGGACAGGAAGAGGTGCCTGAGTGGCTCAGTTGTTAAGCATCTGTCTTCGGCTCAGGTCACGATCCCAGGGTCCTAAGATCAAGCCCCACATCGGGGCTTCCCTGCTGGGCGGGAAGCCTGCTTCTCCCTCTCCCACTCCACCTGCTTGTGTTCCCTCTCTCTCTGTGTCTCTGTCAAATAAATAAATAAATAATCTTTTTTTAAAAGGGGGGGCAGAAAGAATATGTGAAAAATAGAATAAACTTGCTAATTGTCAGAGTTATTAAGTGAGAGTACAAAAATATTTCCATCCCCCAGATCAGTGCTGGAGGATAGAGAAAAGAAGGGGAAAACACTGAACTAGTCAATTTCAATCTTATTTAAAGGAGGTACCCAACATACAAGAAGTGATAAAAAAAGGAGGGGGGGCTAGCAGTATTATATGAAGATATTAATCAAATATAGTAACCTGTAGAACAAAAATGCCAACCGTCCTAAAAACAAAAAGATATACTTGCAGAAGAGAGCAAATAAAATAGACCACATAGTAAACCATTCTTAAGAAATTCACACTCGATGAAACAGAGCTGAGGCCAGATATATGGATCATAAGATTTCAGATTGTCTAATAAAGCAGCATCCAATGCCATACTTTATTAGAGAGATACACTTAAAATAGGATCAGAATGGTTAAAAGCAAAAGTGGAGACATTTTAAAATAGAAAAGGGGACTATTATGTTGAGATTTGCATATCAAAGCAATTAAGAATTGCAATTTGATACCTAACAAAGTAGAAATCATAGCACAATGCATCAAAAGAAACCCAGGACTATGACTGTGTTAAAGTCTACAATTCACAATGTAGATGAATGGAATTAATATCTACATGCCCAATTACACATCAACAGTGTTTATAAGGCACAAGCAATTGGAGATAAGAGGACAAGTAGACATCATTCCCAGGGCTTTAATATATCACTCTCAGTATAAGAAAGATCAAATGGACGAAAACTGGAAAGGATTATACAACATAATTAATAAGATAAACCTAAAGAAAGGTGTCAAATGATGAAGCCTGACAAATGTATCAAATGATGAAGCCTGTTACAATACACATGTAACTTTCACAGTAATTGACCATGTCTTGGACCTCAAAGGAAACCTCCATATATCTGAAGAAACAGATATTTTATAAAAACAACATTCTTCAATCATAATGCAGAAAACTAGAAATTTATAATGATTCAGAGGTTTTCCACCTGGAAATTTAAAAAGAAAAGCAAATTGCCCTTAAATATTTTTTGACTAAAAAGAGAAATACAAAACAAAGTTATAGAATGTCTTAAAAATAATGAAAATGTCACATATCAGATTCTCTGCAGAGTCTGCAGAATAGATATTAGAGTTCTCCATAAAATCAGGCAACCAGTTATCACAAGGAAATTTATGCTATTACTTATCACTATAGATGGAAATGAAAACATGGAAACAAATTGAAGACAAACTAAAAAACCTGGAAAAGGGGGGAAAATAAACCAAAATAAAGCAGAAGAAAGAATGACTGTATTTATCTTTAAAAAAAGAGAGAGAGAGAGAGAGAGAGAGAGAAATCATTGTTAGAAGACAAGACCACAGAAACAGCGGAATTTTAATAATGCACACTGAACTGTTTTCGGAGGGAGTGGTACCATGTCTGTGCCCGGCTGGAAAGTGGGCGGGGAAATAGATGGAAGGTGGGCCATACGTGGGATGCTACGCGGGGATCCCTTACACTATTCTTTACATATGCTGGATGATTTGTAGTATAAAAGCTTAAAAAAAAGTACAATGAGCTTGGATTAAGGACTACATGAATTACAAATATATAAGACATTAACAAACAATAATAATAATTATTATTATAACAAATAATAATAGGTGTGAGCGTGTCTTCGAAGAGGAACTGGAGACAAGGAAGCATGTATTTTCGATGAGAGAACCAAGAATAATGTGATTCTCTTCCAGGAATCAGGATCATCTGGTCAAAGTCGTATAGTCAATTCACCAGCCTCTGGGCTGACACACCCTTGGAGATGATCCACTTTTTTGCACCTGTTCAGAAAAAGGACTGCCACTGTGTGTGGCAGAAGAGGCATATATGGCAAGCTCCCTACTCTGGATCTGGGAAAGCACAGCGCCCCCCACTGGCTGAAGCTCCATTGTGGCCTTGCGCAAAAGAACGTCTGCCTGCCTCCCCTAATCTGTAAAATTATGGCATTGTGATGGTTCAGGTTCTCTCCAGCGCTCACCTTCAACAAGAGGATAAAGAGCAAATGCAGCAAACCGCTTTTTCCTGGCTAGCACCCCACTCCTGCTGACGTTCCTGGATGTCCAATCTGGGGAAACCTCCACTTTCCTGCTCCACTTTCCGGAGCAGGACTGCGATGTAGCATGTGAGTGCAGAATGCCTAGGACCAAAGCTTGGCCGACCATGCATCATAATGATGGGTCTGAAGCATCAAAAAAGCATTTGTCTCTGTTGAAGAAGAGGAAACTTACAGTAACTGCAAACAAAGGAAGTCTTGATATCCAGAAGGAGAGGTCTCCATCCTCTGAAACCACCCCCCCCCCACCCGCACCCGGTAGGGAACGCCCACCACTCCCAGTCTCCGAGGATGCGGGATAAACCGTGACTCCTCTCTGGAGATGAACTTGGGCCCATCCTACAACTTCTGCTTGTTTCACTTTGATATCCTCAGTGACATTGCCACTCGGGCCTGTGCACAAATGTGAGAAAGGGACAATTTCACGTCCGAATGTCAGCTTAACGCAGAAAGTTGCACAACAGGGGCAGTCTGCATTTGAGAAATAATACCATGCTAATAAACGACACTGGCGAGAGTGTGGCGTTGCTGATTTCTAATGGAATCTGGAAGTGGGGCTCATTAGAGATTCAAGGCCTGTGGCTCACTTTAATTAAAATTTGAGCTAAGAGAGCTTGGAGGAACCAGCCCAACGAATGAGATTTAGGAGCGGGAGGGGAGAGAGGGGCAGGATATTGACATGAATAAAAGAGACCTTAATTAAAGGATTAATGATGACAATAACAATAAAAATCTCTTCGTCCTCACTTTGTGTCGGCAGTCAGACAAAGCGCTTCGTGAGTCAGCGCCGGGCTGAGGCTGCCCTTGGAGACGCAGAGGGACCAAGCCGAAAATACACATGCCTTTGGATATTCTGCAGAATTGAACGTTTGAGGCCTGATTTGACTGAATCATCCCCACCACCACACCCCAGTTCTTTACTTCACGGACTCTGTACAAACTCACCCACCTCGTTTAAGAGGAGAGCCCTTCTGGAAACTTTAATGGTGATGAAGGGGCCCTTAGCCCCAAACTAAGTTATAAAATAACGTCAAGAAGGTCCAACAAAATCCCCCTTGACCTCAGATGGCAACTGGAATTCTTTTGACAGGGGTGGGGTGGGGGGGAGATGCAAAATCAAGTGCTTTCGAGAAAATGTTTTATTTATTTATTTATTTATTTATTTATTTATTGGAGAGAGAGAGAGCGAGCGTACACACACATAGTGCAAGCAGGGAGAAGGAACAGAGGCAGAGGGAGAAGAAGACTCCCCTGCTGAGTGGGGATCCCAATGCGGGCCTCAAACCCAGGACCCTGGGATCATGATCTGAGCTGAAGGCAGACACTTAACTGACTGAGCCACCCCAGGTGTCCTCAAGATAATTTTTTTGATCTGTGTTGCTTTTGCCCAAGGCTGTGCTCTGTCTGTCACTCAGCAGTGGTGGAAATGATGGTGGAAAAAATGGGCACTCCAACTGCCTTATCTGCACGTGCTCCTTTAGCTGCTCACTGTCATCTCTTCGAGGTCTTAGAACTGAATCCATAGCAGGGAGGACTGAAAAGCAAAGCCAGGCAAGCACATTTATTATTCACCTGGAGCACATCACAGTAACAGTTCCTACTTGTATGGTTCTTTCTCGGAACCCACTGTTCTTTGCTCAGTAGGTAGGATTTGTAGGAGCTCAAATGGAGAGTAGAGTTCTTCCTGATTTCAATATATGAATTACGACTCGTATCTCACTGAGTTCCCCATATTAGGATTCTGTTTAAGATGAACTTCAGGCAGAGACTCCAGTTAAGATGATAAATAAATTTTCACAAGCATTTAAACCTACACAATTAATTATGAATACCTTCTACGACTGTATCTGTAAGTAAACTCCTCAGTGTTGGGTTTCATTTAGACCACCAATCCCTCTACACACAGCAAGCCGGCAACATCCACTGGCCAGAAGCAGCTGGAGCCGCCTTTTCTCGCTCCTCGTGTCTGCTGTCATTTGCAGACATGACCCAGATGTCCGGGTGGGGAGACCCATAGAGCTGGGCAGTGCCCCCATGCTGAATCTCTCTGTGGATCCCCCACCTTGCACCTGCATACCTCTGTTCTTCTTCATTTTCTCTTGTCTCTTTCTCCTTGTCTTCTTTCTCCTTCTTATTTTCTTCTTCCTCCTCCTTTATCTTCTCCTTCTTTCCTCATTTGCAGTGGAAATCTGAATGTGTTTCTCCTGTGGACTGCTTCTCACTGGAAGGAAAAGTCTGGCCTCAAAATTCATATGTGGAAGCCCTAACCCCCAGCATTTCAGACTGTGACCCTATTTGAAGACAGTGTCTTTGAAGAGGTACTTAAGTTTGGGACACCTAGGTGGCTTAGTAGGTTGAGTGTCTGCTTTTGGATTGGGTCATGATCCCAGAGTCCTGGGATCAAGTCCTGCATCAGGATCCTTCCTCAGTGGGGAACCTGCTTCTCCTTCCCCTGATCCCCCTGCTTGTGCTCTCTCTGTCAAAGAAATAAATAAATCTTAAAAAAAAGAAAGTATGTAAGTTAAAATGAGGCCTTTGGGGTAGTTCTAGATACAGTGTGTCCTTATAAGAAGACAACATTAGGGCAGAGACACACGGAGAGGGGACACCACGTGAGGACACAGAGAGGAGGAGACCATCTACAAGTCAAGGAGAAAGAGAGGGCTCAAGAGAAACCAAACCCTCTGACATCTTGATCTTGGACTTCCCGCTTCCAAAACTGTGAGAAAAGAAGTTTCTGTTGTTGAGTCTCCCAGTCTTATAATGGCAGCCTGAACTGATTGAGACAGCCTCCAAGAGCCATGGGGAAAATTGTCTCCAACCGCATCCCCTTTTCTCCACCATCCCCCACCTCCACTTCCAAAACCAACATTCTTTGCCTATTTTATCCTGAACTAGAGAACAGCCCATGTCTTCACCACCAAGTGGGCTGGCTGTAGACAGGGTAGGATGAGGAAAGTTGTATGCTTAAAGCAAACAGTTGCTGGAACCAGCCAGTGATCTTCGCTGACAAAGTAGCCCCCTCAGCCACCTATGCAAGTAGGCTTTGCTATGCTTTAAAAAATACCCTCATGTTTATTACTCAGTATATCCTCACAACAGTAGGAAATAGAGGAAACATGCAAAGTAGTGAAATTTTATAATTAAAGAAAGCAAGTTTCAAAGAAGGAAGATTGTTGGTCTGAGGCCATTCGACTCCCTGTCTATAGAGTTTTTGTTGGTGAATGTGGTGGACATTAGTGTCATTAGCCAGATAATTTGGTCTTCCCGTTTTGGGGACAGATGGCAGGATTGTACTTCCTAATGGCTTTCTGAAGGAAAGCATATCCATGCGACTTGCTTTAACCAGTGACATGTGAGAGGAAGCTATAGATGTCACTTCAGGGCAGAAGCTTTTAGGGCCAGGGTGCCATTCACAGGATTCTCTTCCCAGCCCCCAGTGGTCAGATCCCTGAGGAGCTACGATAGGTAGAGTTCCCTGCCAACCCCAAGGGGCATTTGGCCTCAGTGAGAAGACCACTGAGAGGCAAGAGTTGTTTGTTATCATATGTAACCTAACTTATCCTAATACAGTTAAGATGTTTCCAGCTGCAGAAAAAAAAAAATATATCCATCAGAAAATGGCTTAACAGGGGGGCCTGGGTGGGTCAGATAGTTAAGCGTCTGCCTTTGGCTTGGGTCATGATCCTGGGGTCCTGGGATCGAGCTCCACATCGGGATCCCCACTCAGCAGGGAGTCTGCTTCTCCCCCTCCCTCTCCCTCTACCTCTATTCCCCTGTTCATGCTCTCTCTCTCTGTATCTCTCTGTCTCAAATAAATAAATAAACAAATAAGTCTTTTTTTTTTTAAAGATGAAACATTAAAAAAGAGAAGAAGAAAAGGGCTTAACAACAAGGACATTTATTATTTCCTGTAACACAAAGTCTGTAGCTCCCCTGTTTGGGCAATTCCAAAGCTCAGTGATGTTCTCAAGGACCCACGTGTTTTTCCACCTGCCAACCTCAGCACATTCATTCCTTCCCTCAGCGGGGCAAAGTAGCATCAGCAGCACCGGCCATCACATCCTCTCCCAATAATATCCAGGGGGTCAGAGGAGAGAATCTCTCTTCTTGAGAAAGAACATAACCTCTCTAGAAGTTCCCTTCCTTCCTCTAGCAAAGTTTCCTATGAGCCACCTTAGCAGGAACTAGGACACATGTCCGCTAAACTGTCAAGGGGACAAGAATCAACAGTCTCTGTTAGACTAAGCAAACGCTATCCCTGAGACTGGACGTGAGTCCCATCCTCCCCTGAAGCAGGAGGCCACCCAGTAGTGTTTGCTAGAAAGGTGATCCTGGAACCCGTGTCTATAGCAGTCTTCCTCTGCAGGAGTTAGGAGAAAGGACTGATGGTGCTTAATCCCGACACTTGCAGGATAAGCACAGAGAAATTCAGAACTTCCTCTGACCCACCAGGAAATTCCCGGATGGGAAGAGCTGTGTCTTTTGTATGCTCCTCCCTGTCAGAAGCAGTGCCATGGAGACAATTCACCAGCATGGAGGACCTGAGGCCCCTCTCCAGGCAGAGTGGTATTAATCTTGTTCACATGTACAGATGCTGACGGTGAGACCCCCCCCCCCCCCCCGAGGTCGTCACCTCCCAGGTTCTCAGCCAGTGAGTGGTGCAAAGGCCCCAGACCCAGGACTTCTGCTTCTTGGTGCAATATCCATCCTTCCCCAGCTCTCGTTTGCACAGCAGCACTTGCTGATGTATTCATTAAAGTCTTGTTTACTACTCTCACTTTGGGAAATAAACTGACAGCTGAAATTATAACTAGATTTAAGACAAGGATGACAGACCCAGATTGGAACATATTAAGGGGAACTGAATGTTTGGGGACATCAGGAACACTCAGAATCTGATATCAGGAAAAACATCCCTATCATTGCATTAACCATTTCTCGGAGATCTGCAGCAGAGACAGGATTTGGGCCTGTGTCCCTCCCCAAGAGACCGACCTGGTGTGGCCATTCTGACCTCCTGAATCATCAGCATATGGGCCAGGGAGTTTCTGATCTGAGAATTACTTTCCCTGAAACATTAAATACATCTAAAGAGAGGGAAAGATGTCTTTTTGTGGGAGTAACCGTGTATGTGTGTGTATTGTGTATATGTGTGTGTATGTGTGTATATTGCATGTGTGTGTGTGCATGTGTGAGCCATTTCCTTGCTGGGGTTGGGCATGAGGAGCAAGGGTCATGTGACCTTACCAGTTATCTTTCTAATATTGCAAACTCTACCCCTTATACAAGGTGAGGGTTTCTACTTCCTCCCCTTTGGAATTCCCCAACATTCTTGATTTCGGGGACACTCTTCTAACTATGTTCCCGTGAAACAAGCCAGCACAGGGAAGACCCAGGCAGACTCCTGGGAGGACTGCTGTTTGGTGCTGCCCCAGCGGCTGCCCCTTAGTCATTGCTGGACTGCCCCGTTGGCTGCAAGGAGGCCAGGCCTTGCTTCCTCCAACGAGTGGTGGGGAAAACCTGGGGAAACAGAACTCACCTGTGGTCGGAAGGTTGAAGCTTGCTCTGGTGATGGCTGGAAGTGGAAGCATGCCCTGGAGGGTGGGCTGGCTTGTGCTGTACCCTTTGAACTGAGTTGGAGCTTCACTATCTCATGGCTATGACACTTGTGGTTTGTACGGAGCCATCATGGCATCTCTGGGCCAGAGTCCTGTGGAGGCCTGGCGGTCTGATACTATGGCAGAGGTGAACAGAAGCATTCATTCATCTTTTTATTTATTTACTCAGCACAGCTATTGAGCATTATTCCATGCTGGGCATTGAGTAGACCACAAGTGTCATAGCCACGAGGTCTATGGCTGTACCACTCCTCAACCGATAATGCCCCAGACATTCCAGAGACCAGATACCCTATTCCTCCCCACTGAAAGCCTGTGCCTAAATCCTCTTAGGATGGCATGATAAAAGTTTCTTTGGCTCTCACCCTAACATCTTTGGAAGGGTATATCATCCAAGACGATTTCAGTCACAAGTAAAAAATATTCCCTAGTCAACAGGGTCTTAAACTATTAGACCATCATTACTTCAATAACAATCATTCCTCAGGTAGAGTTGTTAAATAAGCAGCTTGGTGATGATGAGGCTATAAGTCTGTTTCTCTGGGATGTTCTTGATTTGTCCTCATGGTCACAAGATGGCTGTTGATGCTTGAAGTACAGCATTCATCCATCCATTCATTCATTCAGCAAATATTTATTAAGTGCTTCTATGTGGGGCACATTTCTGAGGATTGAGGACACAACAATGAATATAAGTGACATAAATTCCTGTTCTCAAGGAGCTTCCATTCTTGTGGGTAAAAGGGGAATGAAGATTAAAATAAATAGGAAAACTACAAAGCAACATAGTATGTGCTATGGAAGGCAATAAAAACAGAGTAAGGATAAAGGGGAAAGAAGAAAAAGATAAGGGTAATTTTTAAAATGATGACAAGGAAAGAGCTTACTGAGAAGCTGATATTTGTGAATAGACCTAAAGGAGGTGAAAGAAAGAGCCAGAGTAAGAATCTAGAGGAAGAGTATTCTAGGTAGAGGGAATGGCAAGTGCAAAGGCCCTGAGGCAGGAGTATGATGGGCATGTTCTAGGAAAAGCAAGGAGGCCGGTGTAGCTGGAAAGGTATGATGGAGGAGGAACCTCATAGGACATGAGGTCAGAACAAGAACGGAGGCCTAAGATGCTTGAAAGGCCACACCAGCCTGCAAAATCACCAAGGAAAGAAAGATTTCTTCTAATGCAACTCTTTTGTTCATCTGAGAGGAAAATAGTTCCCTGCATTCAGCCCCATCCCAAAGACTTTTCCTTGAACCTGGCTGGTCATAACTAGGTCTCATGGTCACCCCTAAATCCATCCCTGACATGATTCATTCCCAGGGTCTGGGCCCACCTCCCCCAAGCATGGTGCTGAACACAGTGGCCTTCTACCAGCAAGGGCAAAAGGGGGAATGACTGCTAGGGAGACAGGCAAAATTGTCAGCCACCCAGAAACTTCCCATTCAAGCAGTTTGCCCCGTGACATCGGCAGCCGAGTCTAGGTCCAGACTCCTGGCTCTTCCAGCAGGTTAGTGATCCACAGGGCAGAGCATCAGGAAACAGTGGGGTCTGCCTGGATTTCGGGGGCTTCTCTAAGTATGAACTTTCAAGGTCTCACTTCTTCTGCTTCTCTCTCAGGTCTCTGGCCTACAAAATTCTCTTCCGTTAAAACAAAAACAACTCTGACTTGTGGAAATTTCAAGCATATTCTAAGTAGAGAGAATGGTCTAATAGCCCCCCGATATTCATCCCCCAGAGCCCCAACATGATCAATACCCAACAAAATAGTCCTGTTTCATCTAAAGCAGGACCCACTCCCCCTGCCCAGCATCCATCCCATTCAAGAGCACCACCCAATCCCTTGGAAGGTCTGCTGTGTTCTGAAACCCACTGTGGGGCGAGGGTCATGGAGGATGGTGACAGCCATTCAACCCAGGCAGAGTTCTGCCAAGCCTACGGGAGACATGTTTTCCTCAGGGTCACCTGCCCACCACTAGCTAAAGGACACCGAGCCTTCTCCTGAATCATCTTTGTTTCAGCTCTCAGAAGCTACGGAGTTTCGCAGAATCAGCTGTAATTGGAGCACTTGGCCCATTAGGAATTTGGATGGAGCCAAGCGTAAGTCCTCAGCACTGCTCAGAAAAAGCAAACACGGGCAAGGCGAGATTTGACTTCTGCGCAGTTAATTTAAACTTCTCTCTGAATATAAATCAGCTGCTTTAGTTCCGATCCACTCAGTCCTACCCAAGCCTTGTGCTGAATGATAAACACTGGGCCGCTGCTGGGAAGGATAAATCATGACAGGCAAAACGAATTGTTTCCTTCAGCTCAAAAAGTTCCTGGACAAGGGAAGGACACTGCCGTTTATGAAGAAACTCCTGTTCAGCCGCAACCAGAGGACCTTCCTCTGGGTATCAGGGTCTGCTTATTGGAGAGTGGAAAGTTGACTGGCCTGAAGTGTTTGAGGACCTGGAGTGCCTAGAGGTGGAAGGAAAGTCTAACCCTGAAACCCATATGGAAGTTTCTGGGGAACAGCACCATTCTAAGCCTTGTCTTTCTGAAGGACAGGACTTTTGGTACAAAGGCTATAATTAGAGCAGGTAGGAGAGGGACCCGGCAGATTGTTCTGGCTCCTGGCTGCCTCATGGGGGGTTTCACTGAAAACCAGGGATGGCCAGCTAAGCTGATGGGATATAACAGGGAAGGAAGACTGAGTGGAATTGTAGACTGACTCTCCGTCCTAACTTAGGAGAACACATACATGTCACTGCTGGTTCTGTCTGAGGGGGATCAGGGGAATATGTCTACTCCAGCTTCTCCTGCTGAGCTAGGAGGTGTTGCCCTGAGAGCAACAGGAAGGAAGTACCTTGTTTCTGTATGAAGATGGAAGGAGTGCTTCTGAGGCTTATCAGGCAAGCTCATTAAAGCCCAGGCATTTTCCCTACAGATTCTCCTCGTCCCTGAGGTTCCTACACCAGAGCTTCTCTGCAGAGTTAAGTCTTCAATGATCCTTATAAAATGCAGATCAATGAGCTATGATGGTAATGAATAGGCTCTCATTTAGTTATTCACGAAGTGGATACTTAAACTTCCAGTTCTGGGTCAGGCACTACGCCACCAAAAGACGAAACTGAGAACCAGTGGACACTTCTCTCAGGCATCAACATACAATTCTGACAAAGTTATAAACATGACTTTCCTTACAAATATAGAATACATATGTGTTACAGATTTTATTCAACATATTCATTAATGAGTGAGAGAACCGGTAAGATGGCAAAACTAGTTCCACGAGCACATGTGGATTGGTATGGCCCATCATAAAAGGTATTTTTAAAAAACAAAGTGGGGAGCCTGGGTGGCTCAGTCAGCTAATCGTCTGCCTTTGGCTCAGGTCGTGATCTCAGAGTCCTGGGATCGAGTCCCACATTGGGCTCTCTGCTCAGTGGAGAGGCTGCTTCTCCCTTTCCATCTGCCCCTCCCCACCACTCGTTCTCTCTCATCTCTTTCTCGAATAAATAAATATATAACATCTTCTTAAAAATTAAAAACAAATAAAAACAAAGACAAGCAGGCAGAGGGGGAAAAATTATCAAGCTAGATAAAAACTGGTTAATGACCACTGAGGTCATTTTCTTTTGCCAGACAGAAATCTACAGCTATACATATAATTTCACAAAGTCTAGGCTCTAAGCAAATAGTATGAAGCAAGCACAAGTATATTTTCCCAGAAAATTAATAACCCTTTAGTGGGCTTGTTAAACAATGCCCCAGTATGACATTGAAGGACATGGTGTACTTTCCTTAGATTTCAAGATTTTGATTATTTTTCTCTTCATACAAGAAATGTAAAATAACATGCCTATCACCGCTGGGGTGAAACTAGGACCCTGGTCAATGGGAAGAGACAGAGGAGAAAATTTGGGCCTAGGAATCAGAAGGCCTGGTACCAGTCCTATCACCTAGGCGTTGTATGACCTAGGCCAAGTTGCATCACCTCCTAAGCTATCGATTCTCTCTGTTCAATGAACAGGTTGAACTGGGTAGGCTCTGGGATCCCCTTTGGGCCTGATGTTTCTTGAATCACAGTAGATTATGAAGCAAGGTGGTCAGCTAAGTCTTACCCTTGTCTATAGTGGCAGACTGAGGGGGAAACGCTATGGTAGATCTTAGGATAACTGAGGGGAAGGGGTAGGATGGGGGGAGGACAGGAAGAGGGTGCACAAGAGCATTGAATATAAGGATAGAGCTCTTAAAGACTAAAGGATTTCCAGCCTCTCCCTTCTGCCTTCTCCCAGCCTCTACTCCCCATCAGGACTCTGGAATATTTCAGAGTCAAGAGGCCACTGAGCAGAGAGCCCAATGTGGGACTCGATCCCAGGACTCTGAGATCACGACCTGAGCCAAAGGCAGACGATTAGCTGCCTTCATGCTCCAGCAACAAATTAATAATGAAATTTCATTGGCTTAACCCAAGCAAAATTTGTTTCTTGCTCATAGAATTCTTGTGCGCAGCTCCCATCCATGTGATGATTGAGCCGTTCCGACTTTTCTATTCTAGAGCTCTACCATCTTCACATGTGGCCTTCCTGAGTCACGGTGGTGGAGAAAGAGAGAACATGAAACACTCGCATCAGCTTTAAACTACAATTTACAAGTACAACTTGTACTCACAGACTAATGGCTAGTCTGATGGCTCCAACTTTCCTTAGATTTCAAGATTTTGATCATTTTTCTCTTCATATAAGAAATGTAAAATAACATGCCTATCACCGCTGGGGTGAAACTAGGACCCTGGTCAATGGGAAGAGACAGAGGAGAAAATTTGGGCCTAGGCATCAGGAGGCCTGGTACCAGTCCTATCCAATCAAGGGGACTGAGTGCTTAACACCCCACAGACCCAGGAAGAAGACAAGAGCGGATATTAGCACACCCTGACTTGGAAAAGATCTAGTGCCTATTGAAAGTGAAGGCCTTTGAAACATTCCAAGGCACCCTGCCCACTGTCTCTTCTTCTAAAACATTGGCTGAAATAAGGAAAAGTTTGGCCAGATAGCTGGATACTCTGCCCATCAATAACTCAACATCTGAGGGTTTGGAGAAGCCTCCAAGCCTGGTCTCCAGGTTCAAGGAGAGGAATTTTGATTCACTTGAGTCATTACATCAGTGTGGATGGGCGCTCTGGGGGTTGGGCGGCTGTCTCCAGGAAGCCAAAGCAGCATCCTCAATCCCCCAGTAATACCTGGTGTGAGGTTATGGCTCCACCATTGCCAACTATGTTTGGGAGTAAAGAAAGTTCTTCTCAAAAGATAATAGCTTTTATCTGCTCCTGGGTTGTCCAATATGCTGTGGGAAACAAAGGCAGAAGGAAATGAAGTTAAATTAAATGTTCTTATAAGCTGCAGCCCATTGACAAATACTTGAAGTAGACAGATTATAACCTTCCCCCAGGAAACTCCCAACTCTCTTAAGGTTAATGCTTTGCTGGAGGGAAAAACAACCTTAGCTGGACAATAGGCAGGCCTCCAGGATCCCCCTAGTCTTCTTGAGCATATGAAAGTCCTTTTGGAACTTCCCTTATCTTTACTTCCCCCACCCCCAAAATATATGATCAGTTGCTCCTCCCAATCCTGGGGACAGCCAACCGCTCTTTCTTCCCACAGGTCCTGTCCCCAGGCTTTAACCAAACCACCTTTTTTGAACCGAAGACATCTCTCAGGAATTCTTTCTTGGCCATTGGCCCTGGACGGCATCACCACTATCAACCGCTCCAAAAAACACATTACCTTATACATCACTTTGACTTTTTCAGAGCCTAGGTTCTTGACTAACAAGTTGACAGGTTCCTTGGGTCAGGGGATGATGTTAGTTTTTCTGTGCCTAGTACTCTAGACGGAGCAAATGGTTAAGGATGCTGGTGGGTTTGGGCTCATGCATGTAAGACCAGAGCACTGGAGGATATTGATCAGTAATCAGAGCTCTTCCATCATGGATGCCCGTCAGAAGTGTGAGAAGGGGGCTTATGTCAAGAGGCAGATCCAAGATGGACCCTTCCCTCAACTACCTGGCTCCCTAACTGTTTCTCTTTCCATGGCTTTCTCAACTTGTTCCAAACATTGAGTCTTCACAGAGATACACAGATAATTTAAAAATTAATAAGACGAGGAAATCTGACCATCATTCTAGAAGGAACCCTGGTCAACAGAGCCTCAGAGAGGGAGCCTCATTCCTGGTGCTGCTGACAGTCTCCCTCTGTTCTGGGTGCCAGGTGAGGATGTTTGAGAACTGGTTTGTGGTGCTTCCGTGGATGTAGCAGCCCATGTGGGCAGGACACATGCCAGATAAACTGCCACCAGGTACCCAGGCGTGGGAACTGCTGCAGTTCCTGTGTCTTTCTGGATGGAAATAGATTTAAAACGTAACAGTGGATCCCCTAATTCTATCGCTGAATTGCATTATCTATTGATGTAAGAAAGACGTTAGGGTTTGAAGCCGTCTTTGAATTCTCGGAACATCTCTGGTGCAAAAGGTGGTTTTATGAAAGCATGGGGACAGGACCCCTGGGCAGAAAGAGCTGCAAGGGGACCAGGAGAAGCGGCCCATTATACACTTTCAAGTTGGGAGGGGGTTAGGAATAGCGGAAGTCCCTAAGGAATTCTGGAAGCAAGGTTTCCAGGAGGAGCTTAACTGTCTTTGGGAAAAGGTCATTTATTACCACCTAATAAAACCTTAGTCAGGAGACCCTTCAGATGTATATCAGTGGGCCATATGCCTGGGGGATGATTGCCAATATGTATCTTGGGGGATTTAGAGATAAAGGAAGTTTCCAGAGGAATTTTTATATGTTAAAGTAGATTTACATAATCCTGGGGGGAGGGGGTGTCAGGCTAGGATTGCCTTTTGCCCTAAACAAAGTATTGACATCAAGGTGGTTGAGTCCCTAAAGGAATGTCACTCTGCCAGTTTCAAGGACTTGTTGATGGGCTGTAGGTAGTAAGGAAATTTAAATTTTTCTTCTACTTTTTTTTCCTACATCATCTGCCACATCATCATGAGGTTTGGAGTTTGAATACTAGACATGACAGTCCCTGTACGACCTTGCCAAGTTATATCACCTCTCTGAATCTCAGCTTTTTTCGTCTGTAAAATGGGGATAAAGACAGTTACCTTGCAGAGTTTTGTACAGAATTTATGTCAGTCTCTTGGTGATGTGCCTGACTAATTTCTCTCATCAATCTGGGAGCTAGGAAAGAGTGAAGCTCTGCATTTCCCCTCAGACCCAGCTCTTCCAGGGAGCAAAGACAAATTCACTTCCCCACCTTGGTCTGGGAACTCCTGAAGGGGGGTGCTTCCCTTTTGAGACTACCACACAATGGATAGCTATTGCTATTTTTTAATCATTGTTGTAATCACCATGTTTCCATCTGAGGGAAAAGCTTGGAGAACACGGACTAGGATTTCGGGAGCTATAGTAACAGTAGATGAGCACTGGACAGAATCCCATTCTGTGGTGTTACTTCTCTGCCTGCCTCCCCACCTTCTCCCTGGCTGGACTAGATGCCCCCTGAGGCCAGGGACCTCGTGGGATAACCCTGCTACCCTTCTTGCCGTAGATGATGGGTGAGTGCTTATTGAACCAGAGTGGAGGCATTAGGGAGACCAAAGGGAGGACAGCCTTGACTCTCCCTTCCAGAAGTTTCGGGGGATGCTGAGCAAATTATTTGGAAGAGGTGACCATATAAATTACTCATAGAAACCAGGACCCCTTTAAGAGTACAGAAGGATTATACTAATAATCCCACTGGAACAATGGGCATAAACCAGCTCTCCTCTCTACAAGGCTTGTGAGGCTCACCTGTGAACCCACCTCTTCAGCCATCATTCAGTCCTCATCCAGCCATGACTTACCATCACCTTCAGACTAAGTTTGCTAAAGTCTGAGAGGGGGTGACTAGTGGCCAGAGGGGTAGGACTTGGTGAAGTCATCACAAAGGTCTTGACCGACACAGTTAGGAAGCCCTCAGACCCAGCAGCTGCTGAGGAAGGCATATTTCTTGCCTCTGTAGAGCCCCAGTCTTCTAGGGGAGATGATGACCTTGAGCTTAATGAGTCCCTAGTCTAATGGGGAGCAATACTGACCCTTGCCTTGGGGAGTTCACATCTGCCCTGAGTCTGCATAGACCCTGACAGACCTTCAATGCTGTAAGCTCCTCCCCCAGGTATAACTACTAGAATCATTTTTAGGCCTCTTTCTATTGGTAGACATTGTAAGTACAAGGTTACCCAGTTCTGTTCTTCTTCTTCTTCTTCCTCTTCTCCTTCTTCTTCTCCTTCTTCTTCTTCTTCCTCTTCCTCTCCTTCTCCTCCTCCTCCTCCTCCC